>NW_028279101.1:300000-411333 GCF_059751315.1 Micrasema longulum | reverse complement strand
TAAGGTACCTAATCATTTGATATGTAGCTTGTTATTACAATATCTATAAGTTGCGTCGAAAGAATTGTAACGAAACAAAATATGGAAGAAAAATATTTAATATTAAAATCGAAATTTTTCAAAGTTAGAATATTGTAAGTTCTTAAGTGTGCAGTACAATTTTAAGATTTTTACCACTCGACGCTACTGACACACAAACCAAAAAGTTACCTAAAATATCGGAATGTCAATCAGGTTGTCAACGACTGACCAATCTATTGATTTGAATAATTGTCCACTGAGCTATGAATAATGATTTCTTTTTGTAAAGATAAAATAGACGTCAAAAAAGTTCCTACTCGTTTAATTGAATCGGATGCCAGAAGTAAGTTTTTTCCATTGTCATCAAAACCTAAACGAGATTAAATGTAAGTTGCATTAAACACGATATGCGCGTGAAGCTTTTGTTGCGAGCTTAATTTAATAAATTATTTTATAATTTTTTTAACATTACTTGGCATCATCTTACCACTGTCCGCACCCGATGCGATATTAGCACATTACAACAACAACAAACCATCACGCCGTTTCCTCGTAGGGGTAGGCAGAAAGGATAGAACGCCACATCACTCTATCATTGCATAAATATCTCGCTTCCTCTACTTTCATACATCTTGTCATGCACGCGCGCGCATTATTCCGACTTTTGACATGTCCATCTTCAAATATTTGTTGAATTTGGCCATGCCCTGTCTTTCTCGGTCTTCCTCTATTTCTGCATCCATCGACATTCGCATTGTAAATATTCTAAGCCGTTCTTTTGCTTTACATGTCCAAACCAGAGCTCTATTCCAGATTTTGTTTGATTCGACAGCATTTAGCCTTCTTTCATCTCTGTTTTTCCAAGTCCATACTTTGCTCCCATACATCAGGGTCGGGACTAGGACTTCACTGTGAACTGCTAATTTTGCCTCTTGCCACAAACATTTATTTGCCAAGGCTGATTTAATCATTTGTTTCATAACGGTAAGCTGATCAGCCTTACTCTGCATATGCTAGTCCAGGAACGTGAAATTTCACACTGTAAAACTAAACTTTTTATCAATATTTCATATCTATTTTCCCAGAAAATGAACCCTGGACCTCAAGCATGATAAGCAAACACGAGAATTTTTACATTACAAGGCGGACTTATCCCCATTTGATTTCCTTATGCAGAATTTTGATTTTTGAGTTGACAATATTATTCTCAAAATGATACAGTTATTTTTTTGTTTAAATCGATGATTTGAACTTGATTCTTATGTTTATGAAAATATATTTTTTAATCAAATTTATATTAAATTGGTTGCAACAGAGAAACAAAACATTTTTGAGAAGGGAATATGAAAGTCTAGGTATTTACAAGGCTTATTACTTGTCGTTGGATGGTTTAAGTGGCCACTTTTTTAATCAACTCTTCCATTTGTTGACTTTTGTAAAGTAAAAGAGCCAAAACTTTTATCATATGGGTGAGATTCATCCGGCTGAACCATTTCACCTACTAGGCAACGCCTGAAAACAATTTTCCAATTTTTAAACTTCTTATACCAGTTAGTTCGGTCGACAATGTTTGAACAATGAATAAACCTTGTAAATGTCTAGACTTACATAATCCCTTCTTAAAAATGTTTTTAAAAAATTAGATCTAAATTTATCCCTAGGGAGGAAATTCATCATATCGATAAACATTTGAACAAACTAAAAATATTGTTGATAACCTATTATTTTGATCATTTTTAATGTTTTTATTGAAAGTTTTTGTGTAAATGGCAAAATCTTGTCGAAATTTTAAAAAAATTAATAATTGTTTTAAACATGTCCTTGTTAAATACAATTGTTCGAATAATATGAATAACTGGCAGTTTAACTCTCGTAATAAACACACCTGAGAATTATTTTAAAGATAATTCACAGCGAAGAGCGGAAGTTCATTGTTGAAATGCGATTATACTATGAAAAAATTAACTACAATGTGTAATGATTAAAGTGAAAGAATCTTCATTCAAAAAATTAATTCCTGCTGATTCAATGTCCAGGAAAAATTACTTGACCCTTTCTGCTCTGATGTTCATTCAAAAATAGATGGAATATAAAAACTGTTTACGTACATACCATTCACTAACATAAAATTAAAAAGCAACGAGTTTATTTTTTTATAAATGCTTTGTCTATTTTTTAATTTCTGCTAAGTGTATGTCTCTTATTTTGCTTGCTTATGTTGGTAGTCTGAATGACGTAGAAAATTTCGTTTTTAAAATGACAGTGGGCTTTTGGTTGGTACGTTTATTTCAGATCAAGTTTCGGTCACCCCTTATGACTAAAGCAAAAATTGTATATATTTCAAAACAATCAAACTCAAATGATTGAATCAACGTTTATTGCAAAATACAAACATAATTATGCTTCTTGAACTTTGTTAAGTTATTATCAGTTTGAGAGGTAGTGTTCATTAATATCGAAAGTTAAATAATTTGTAAAATATAAAAAAATAAATAAGTTATTTTTTTAAATTTTTATACGCCTCCACTCGTTTGCGAGTGATTGTGATAAGTTCATTTAGAATAAGAAATATTTATTGTATTTATAGGAATCAATTTATATCTTAAAGGGTTAAATTTTTGTGGATAATTCAAATAATGAATATTATTGGTAATCTCTTTTTTATTTCCATGCAATGCCTTTTTTTCTATTGAATATTTTTTAAATGTCTTCCGTATGCAACTTTATGTAATTTATTTTGCCATGCATTGCAAAAATTATTTAGAAAATATTTTCTTAATTAATTAATTTGTTTAGTTAGGCTTCTTTAAAATGAATTTTTATGACCCTTGTTGACTGAATAAAAAATAAAAAATACATGAAAAATAATTACACTCTAGAACCGATTGAGGTTTTTAAGCATTGTTAAAAATACATCTACAGCTGCCTTTCTTCAGTTCCTGATACCCAAGAATGTATTCACACACTTAACAAAAGTAAAGCGGCCTCTGTGGTGCAGTCGCTAGACTTATGCACGGAAGGCTCCGGGTTTGATTCCCGGGGAGAACACAAAAATCACAATTGATTTTTTCTCAAGCGTAGGTGTTCTATACTGTAATTCACCCTTCTGGCATATTGTGCTTAAAAAATAAAAAAAATAAACAAGAAATAAAATTAAAACATAAAAAAATAAAAAAATATTATGGGGCACAGCGTTGAAACCACAAACACAATGTTTTTTAAGCATTTGTTACGTTACATCAAAGTTGACCAATGATCAGTATCAGAAATTCGGTTGCTTTTCTAGAAAATACGAAATATTGCATTGAAAAAAAATGATATTTTACATTCTAAAAAATCATGACGACCTTGCAGGAATCAAACCCGGGACTTCACACAAATAATAAACACGTCAAGAATAATTGGCGTGCGTGCTTTAGAACACATATGCATATAAAGGACTTGGTGTGCTGTTCTATCACCTCTGTCTACCTCTACGAGAAAATGGCATGAAGGTTTGTTGTTTTTATTTAATAAACAAATTTATCACAACTAAAAGCTTTTCAAAAAATACGTATGTGCAGCAAAAAAAAATACAATTACATTTTAAATAGGATTTATCTTAATGATCTATTATTTGATTCGTTTCATTTCCTTTAAATATGATAGCAATTAAATATAAAGATTGAGTCTATAATGTAGAAATGATAAAAATAAGGTGTTATGTAACTAAACTGTTAGAATGAACAGGCTGATAGTAAGAAATGTAAAAAAATGCAGGTAGAAAAGGTTGATTAAGTATAAAAATAGAATGTTTTATCTTGCATTGATATTCGTACCAAACATAAATAAATTCAAAGGGTCTTAATTAAAAGGTTTTTATCACCTTAGTAATGTCAATGATACTCGTATCTTCTTTAGTCTATAGCGGTAGACAGAAGGATCAAGGAGGCTCCTCGCGAATCCTGATGGGTTTATCTCGTCACAATTTTCCAAAATATCTTGAGGGTTTTGGCTAACGGATCAGGATAACAGGACCTTTGAAAAGGTTTAGTGTTTAGAAATAGATTCCAACATACAAAGTACATTAGGTCTGGCTAGACTATTTGATAAGGCCTGGCTCCAAGTTAAAGTTAAACTTCGTGCGAAAATCATTAACGAGAAGTAATAAAAACATACAAACGACGGCTTCCGGTTAAAAGCCAAATGTAAGATAATTAAAACATTAACACCATGTGATCACATTGATGTTTTTTGTTAATATTTCTTAATAAAACTCCATAGTTAATGATTATGATAAAGTAGTAGTTGAAGATGCCTACTTAGGCGAAAGCGCTCGTTGGCCAAAATAATAAAAAGTAAAACCAAACCAAGAATTTTCATTGATAATTTTATTAAAAATTTTATCATAGTCATTAACGATGTGATCATATTTACAAAAAATATATTGAATCAAATAATCCCAATTAATTAAGTTTCTACATATACGTACATTATTTACTTGCATATAGGTTTATATGTGCGTCATATGTTTTTAAAATTTATTTAAAAGAAACGTAATATAATTAAGGTTTTATTTACGTTTTTTTACGGTTTTATTTTAACTAATTTTAGATTATTTGAAAAACATTTCCATTTCTTATGGTATTTTAATGACTCTAAAGCAAATAAGTGTAGAAGAAAAATTTAGTACAGTTATAAATTGTGAATCGGGTGGTGGTTCCGTGACTAGTGTTACGAACTTGCGGATCAGAGGTCCGAGGTTCGAACCACACTACCCCGATTTCCATTTTGTGATAGTGCGTTATTTACATCTCCTCTAAAATTGCCACCAAATTGAAATTTTATGGTAAATTATAAGTTTGTTTTTCTTTAATTAAAAAAATAAACATTCAACAGTATTTTTAAATACGTGTCAAAGTATAAGTATGTAGTATGTTTGAAGGTACCCAGGTTAGATTCCTGAAAAGGTGAAGATGATGCAAATGATGATTGATTGAAAATGCATATCGCTTAAAAATATTCTATAGTATTGTATTATGTCTTGCACCTGAAACATTAAAAAAATTCCCATGTTCCAACATACGAATATATTTATGTATTGAATTATGACTCCAATATAGGTTTTTTAAATTCAGACGCACTGCATTCCTAATTTTTTTCATTTTTCAATTACTTCATCTGATTGAATTATTTGAGCATCTTTGTTTGAATCGTGTTTATGTTTCGAAGTTCACACAAGGGATGTGTATACCATTATTTGTTAATATTCTTTAGTGTTACTTTTTAGAACGCATAATTTTGTAAATTAATTAAATCACAAACAACCTATCTGCTCTTTTATTTACTTTACAATTACATGTTTCATTATTCCAATTTCATCTATATTTATTTTTTCGTCGATGTAATATTGTATTTATCCAGTAAAAAATTATGGTCATGTTTTGGAGAATGAAACATCATTGCATATGCTTCTGTGTAAGTGTGCATCGCATATCGATCATCCGTTACGAGAAGGTAAGGTTATTAGTATTGCGCGTCAGGTCACAGTCCAAGAATATAATATATTGCAGTGTAGAATCACCAATCGTTTTACGTGGACTTTCCTAG
Organism: Micrasema longulum; assembly: GCF_059751315.1. Classification (NCBI taxonomy): domain Eukaryota; kingdom Metazoa; phylum Arthropoda; class Insecta; order Trichoptera; family Brachycentridae; genus Micrasema; species Micrasema longulum. Next base: position 405,723 of record NW_028279101.1, on the reverse strand, counting down.
GAATCGAATCCGACCTCTAACGTGGTATGCAAACGCTCCAACCAGTACAATATGAAGCGGTCTCATCTCCACTCGATTTTATTATTAGGGTTTTTACCTGAGATCAACCATCAAGTCAAAAGCATCCGTCCAGGATTCTGGTTCTATTTCAGGTGCCGTGGCGCAGTTAGTTAGACGGCCAACTTTGAAACTGGTGTCGCGGGTTCGATTCCTGCCAGTTGCAAGAAAAAAATCCTAGTTTTTTTTTTCTCAATTGGTCAGGGGTTGTGGTGTATTTTTCTATACCTCCTTCCATATCCCTTCTTTTTCACCTGCTGATAAGCCTCGAAATATTAGCGGGTTATTCCTAAAAAAAAGAAATTTATTTAATTCTGATCATAAATTCATAACAGCAATTTGCATTTAGTTATATATACAATATGTTTTATGAGTAGTAAATGTAAATAAACATATTTTTATTACTGGTGAGTCATCAAAATTGCTTTTTGCAAAAATAATAATTTGAAAAAAAAATATCTTTGTTAATATTGAGAAGGAGATATATTAATGTATTATGTGAAAAATTAAAATAAAAAACATTTAGATCAACCGTTATAAATTTGAATATAATTGTATAGTTATAAATAAGGGAAAGGTTAATTCATATCATATAAAAATTCAGACTTAAAGTTAAGACATATGCGTATTCTTAATCCGACCGGACACAGAATGGTAAAATTTATACATAAACCTGCATTCATATTAACGTTAAAAATAAAGCTATCAATCAAAAATGATGGACTATTTTTGAGGCAGTCAAAAGACAAAAATTTGATCTAGGTATTTTTCCCACACCGTGGAAATAAAAACACAGAAAAAGCTACTTGTCTGTTCAAATGACATTGCAAGCTTTTGTAACAAAACCTGTCAAATTATAGTGTGTAAACCAAATACGAAGTCCCCATTAGGAAAGGAATGTTTACGCTTAGCGCCTTAAAGCTTGTTGCTTATTTTATTGCGTACCTTTTTAAAAATACATTTGATTTACCAGTCTTCGCAGGTAGTTTTTTTTCACCTATTCTCCAAGTCCTTTCAAAGGACCCCGATGTAAGAATTTAGCTCAGTACTTCATCATTCATAGTCTCTTTGAATATATTTTAATAAAGTCTTAACAGTTGTTGGTCCATTCACACAAATACCCGAGACGGTCCATTCTAAAATAACAATATAAATACGTACATTACATTTGGTTTTATTTTCTTTGTCCGATTCGTAATAGGCTACTTGTGTTTCAAAAAGTCATTAAATACTTACGCACCTAAAAACGAAATTTTTGACAATTAGGAAAGAAACTGGTTTCAGGAACTAAATGTAAGGAACCGGAAATCGTCTTTGTACAAGGTTGCACTTGATTGGTAAAACAGCATTTTTTTATAATGCCTTCCTGCGAGTAGATGTTTAATCATTTTAAAATTTATATTGCTACATACATTCAAAATATTTTGATAAAGTTTCTGAACAAAAATCTTCTGATATTCTGTTAGCTGTCATATTTTTTTTGTAATTTTTTTTTAAATGAAATTTCTTCCTAATGGCATTTAGTAATTCAATGCATTTTCTAATCACAGAGAAATGAAAATAAATCGAAATTATTTCATAAATAAATCGCCAATCATTTTTATAGGAAATAATATAAACACCTTTTTCTTAGAAAAGTGGCATGGTTGCTTGGATTCCTATTTTTCAATAGAGCAATATCTTTATCTGTTTTCATTGGAGGAACGTAGAACTGAAATGGTCTTTAAATGTATTTTCAAAATATTTAATGCTATAAATGATGTCCCATCTTTGTTGCAATTAACTTTTTATGTTCCCAACCATGTCACCAGGAGTCAAAATCTGCTATTTATTAAATCTTATAAGAGCAACTTTTGTTTTGATGCCCCAATTCTAGATGTGTAGATAAGTCAATTCGTCTCACAATTTGTAATTTTTCGAGATATATATTTCGAGCTTTTTGTAGATCTCTTCGCAACTAAAATATTGTGAGATGAAGATGGATTGGCATGGTTTGGCTCAAAGTCTAATGTGTGTATCGTGTTTATGAATATGTTTTATACCATTATTTTATTGTCCTTGTTTGTCTTTGCTACATAGTTTTATGTTATTTTTGTATGTTTCTTGAACATACCTTATTTCATATAACCGTTGTAATTGGTTTAAGCCGTATATATAATGAATAGTAAATAAAACATAGTATATGTAATTTCTTACAAAAACGTTACTATTTTTATGCGATTTACATACGAAATAATCTAAATTTGCCTTCATTTCATTAACTTATTAAATTGGCGGTAGATGGGGAGTATTTTTTTATCCATATGCAATACGATGATGATATAGATCATTTTTACGTTTTTCAACAACAATACAAACATATTATTTTGCGTTATCTTGCGTTTATAGTTATTAAATTCCGAGCCAATATAGCAATAAAGCAAGTTAATGTTTTTGGAGATTTAAATATTTTTGGCTGGCATTGAACGTGTCAAACAAAATTATGAGATTGTCAAAATGTTTATCGACAAATCACTTGATTTCACCCTCTAGAGATTTATTAAGATTACGTAATACAACAGAGATTTATTTTTTTTACTCCACAACAGGCCAAATGGCCGCAATTACAGTGATCACGGAACACCCAGACTTGATAAAAATCGCATTTTTATGTTTATGTCCTCACCGAGAATCGAACCCGGAATCTTCCGTGTGTGAGTGAAGCGTCTTGACCACTACACCACGGAGGCTGCCAGATATGTAACATTTTGGAGAAGGAAATATGGAAGTCTAGGCATTTACTGGGCTCATAACCTGTCATTGGCTAGTTTAAACGCTGTGTACACGCATTCACCATTTTGCCAGTGTTTGAACCTCCATATTTTTTTAACTGTTGATTTTTGTGAAGTTTAAGATCTGAAACCTTTATTGATGTAGAGGATTTAACAGATGGTTGAATTTAAGAAACATAAAACCTCAAGCATGGGCAAAATGGTAAATTTTACACAGTGTGTAAAGTTGTCACTTAAACCAGCCAACTCTTTGATTATTTCCCAAATGTTTGAGTTAACTATTAACCATATTGATTTGCCATATTTACGTTTTTTATTGTTATTATTCTTGTTGTGTTTCTGATCCTATTTAATATTTGTGATGATAAACTGATGTGTGTGTCAATTAGTTGCTCCTCCCAACTCTTTTTGTCTCAAATAACGTGTAATAAACTGTCTAAGTAAAAAAAATAAAAAATATTGACTAATAGAATATCCTCCGTCTGTATTGTAATATGGCAATTTATTTATTTATTTAAATACATCAGTTTATTGTACATTATTTGAGACATAAGTCCCAGCTCCATGGGACTAAAAGTCCTGTGTTAAGATGGGACTAGTAATTAGTTGACACAGACAGACACATGAGTATATTACCACAAACATAGGATCAGAAACATCAAAAATATTTTTTATTAAACACATTTATGACACATCAATATGGTTAACAGTAAATCATTCGATATCTTTCATTAACTTTTAATGTAAATAAAATTTGTTTTGACAAATACGAAGAAAATAAAGAGACTTCGCTGAAGACCAATCTAAAAGTTTTTTGGTCATTTTAAAATTTTAAAAGATCTAATAATAAAACTTTACCTAGAATATTGCACTGTGGAGGTGTTTCTGTTAGTGACGGCATATCTATTTGCAATAAATGTAATAATTATTTTAATTCTGTTTATATACTCGACTTCAAAAGAAAATACTTTTTGAAACACTGTAAAATGGAATATTTGTCAGTGTGTAATAAATTTATGTTTATTTTATTATAAAATCAAAATTATGAATTGGTCAACTATATTATGAAAATCCCTCTCCTCTACTCTATTTTCTTATCCCTTAACCTTCTTACGAGCTCTTTTTTTTCTCATGTCTTATGTAATATATTATTTTTCTATTTACTGTGTAACATGTTCTCTCATTATATTTGTGAAAAACTTTAACTGGATGTATGTACTATTTTTTATGTTTTGTATTCTAACATAACAACTGTTGTTTTTCCTTAATTAATAAAAATATAAAAAAATATATAATAATGTACTGTAAATTAAAGCTTGTTAAAGTTTTCGTACTAAACTATTTTTATTGAAACGCTGTATCACCAATTTATCAATGAAGGCGAGAGGTAAAAAATCATTGTTTGAAAAAAAAAGTCCAGCTTAATACTTGAAATATTTTTTTAAAAAATCCCATGAAAATAAGTTGTTTAAAATGGATTTACATATTCTGGTTGATTATTAACCGAATCCATTCACAAAACGACATTCAAACCAAATCCTGTTTTTACCAAAATAAATTAACTCACGTAAACATTTAAATTGACCGAATCGAATAAATATAACATAATTCAAAATCCAGACCTGGGCACAATAAGTGGATATATTTTGGTAGACCAGGCGACATTTTGCCATGACTAATTTCAATTTAAGCCGTTCCACGTCTTTTTGGATCACAATGAGGAGGAATTCGATATGAAGATACCTCTGGGAGTTTTTAGTAGTAAAAGCATTTATAGTGTCCTGTAGGTGGTAAAGTTTGGGTGGCCGCCCGTTATGTGCTTTCAATTACTGTTGACACCTTTGTAGAAAGTCCCTTAATAGAGTGTAAGTGTCACAAATATCTAATACACACCGGGCGGTACTTTTTACCAGCGATAAGTAACCATTTATTAAACTTGAAGCAGTCGGTAAAAAAACAGTCGCCAATATTTTAAGTGTGTAATAAACATTAGCTAAGAACATATTTATTTATAAATGTCATCCGTCATTTAAAAACGACTGTGAATATTGCAGATATATTTATTTTTATCATGTAGAACTTTAAAAAAAAAACAACAAAAAGTATTCTCAATCTTCTCGCGGGGGCACAGAAGATTTTTACTGTACGTAAGTTGGGATTTTTTTTTTGCGACTACGCTTTGCTGCATATATGGCCACATTGATGACCAAACGCCAATTTTTTAAAGGTAATCGGCCAGGAATAATATTGAAAAATCCTGTTTTATATTAAACATGATCATGTTTGGTTTCACGTGTTCTTTTTAAATTTACGAAATTTTACGTTTAACCATCAGTGTGGCCATATATAAACCAAACAGTAGTCGCATGCAAAGAAAAAAATCCGCACCAATAATATAATAGAAATCTTCTCTACCCCCGTAATAAGATTCAGAATAGCACCCCGAGTAAAAATCCTGAATAAAATAATTGACTGGAGATATGTCCGCCTTATTAGGCAGTGGATGGCGCGTATGTCTACCATTATGGAGGACGTGAAATATCGATTTTAAAGGTAATTCATACTGCAATATTTTATTGTTCCTAGACTAGCACCTGAAATCTAATATAACAGGCCATCAAAATTTACCAGTTTTTCAAATGAAGTGTTCTATGCACCTCTTCTCTTCTTCTCTGGTCTCAATCCAGGGGTTGGCTGGCAGCAATTACTTTTATTCTTCTCCTCCATTCCTCCCTGTCTTGTGCGGCTCTTTAAAAGTCAACATATGATGAGCAGCGCACGTGCGAAAAGCAGAATGATGATGATATTTATCTGAAATTATTTCACTATTGCATAAATTATTGTAAAGCTAAAACTATTTTATATGGCATTTTAATATTAACATCAAAATACTCAATATTTTTGTAAAAATGCATGTTGTTGTGTCATATATAATAAACGAATCTGGTTTAAAAATGTTTAAATATTGCAAAAAATCAAACACAGATCTACAAAAGCAAACGGTAATTCAAACGTTCATAAAAAATAAATTTACGTATCTGGTTGTAAAATATTAATGACCTCAAAAAAACTATTCGTAAATACAGTATTTATAACAGTTTTTATTTGATTTCAAGCATGCAAAAATTAACAATCATATTTTAAAATATTAGTTGAGTTTTAGACGGTTCAGTTTTAGTTTGCAACTACTGCTTAACACCTTTAGCGGCGTCTGCATAAAGAAAGACGCCTCCGTTAACTCACCGCGATCTATGGGAAATCTATTAGCCGTTACTAATGTCCCAACTATGGAAGTCTTTCTTACAATCCATACATTTTTAAGGTTGCCTGTTCTCGATCCTTCTATGATACCAATACAACTGTCATTATGTGTTCATTAAGGTACACTTGCACGCGTTATAATGTGCTTACAACTAACACTACATTAAAGCGATCTTCGAAATTCTTACCAAAAGAAGCCGATTCATGAGCCTGAAGCAAAGAAGACCGCGATATTGCTGTAAACAGCCTTTAATATACGCCTTTGCAACGTTTAAGTTAAGACGAGTATTTAAATAATGAGGAATTTCTCAAGTGCTCTTAGGTTCATTTTGATACAATTTATTGTATCGTAAAGTGTTTATTCACACTTTGTCGGAAAGGATTACTTCGCTTAACGGCAGTGATTATTTCAAAGGATAATAACTTGAAATGTTGCAAAGCAGCAGACATTTTAAAGTATACTGAAAGGGAACTGTGGTAGAATAAATGATTATCTTCTGTAAAATAGAGAAAAACGTGTGCCTTAATTGGTTATAGGGGACTATTATGGTCGTTTTATATGTTAAAGTACTATCAAAGAACTTTCTAATTAAAACATACTATTTTTGTAGTTTCATGTTTTAGTAAAGTGTAATAAAATTTAAAAAGGCGGCCTCCGTGGTGTAATGGTCAAGACGCTTGACTCACACACGAAAGGTTTTTATGTAATGGGAAACGTTAATGTAAATATATGTATTTGATTAATATAAAAAAATGTATTTTGGTTTGTTATTAATAAATTATTTAATAAATAAAGGTTCCGGGTTCGATTCCCGGTGAGAACACAAAAATTTTAATGTAATTTTTCTCAAGCCTGGGTGTTCTGTGATGTAATCCACCACTGTAATTGGGCCTCTTGGCCTGTTGTGGTGCGAAAATATATAAATAATAAATATGTTTAGGAGGTTAAATAATGCACTTCTAGGTGAGCAACATGAACCGAATTTTGGGCGAGTGCTTTCGACTCGATGGCTGCTCTCAGGTAATAATCCTGACTAAGAAAATCGAGAGGAGATAAGTCCGCCTAATTGTGAAATGGTCGACTCGTGTATTTACTATTATTAAGGTGTTCAGTTCGATTTCTGGCAGAGTGGGCTTGAAATATTGATTATAAAGATTTTTTGAACTGACATATTTCATTTTTCTTGGACTAGTACCTGAATCGTAAGACTGGTCACCTTACCTTTGTGTTTCAGATGAACGAACTACACTAAATTTGGTTTACCAGTGCAGTTTCTTATGCACCACTGTACATTAAAGGGGAATTACAACGAGATCGTGAAGTGATATAATAACAAAATAATCTAATTCAAATGGAAAAAAATATTTACATTAAACAAAAAAAACTATAATAATACTTGAACATAAAACGGTTTAAAAACCTGGTTAATTATTTTACCTAATAAAACCATTTCTAAAAATAAATGATTGGAATTTAAAATTGACTACTAAAACTTGATTTTGAATAACGTAATTAATTGCCATATCGTTGTTTAAATTCAAAAGGGCTACAAATTTAAATTTGACTTTTTTCAGTAGACCCAATCAAAGTTTTTAACATGAATGAGCTTTTGTTTATTTAATGTTTTTAAAATCACTAGATGCGTTTTTAAAAGCTGTGTTTTATTTTTTTATGGATTTTTTTGTAAACTATCACCCAAAAAGTGGCGGTGATGGCTGTTTTGCTCTGAAGTTAGCTACCAAAACACAAAGATCAAAAGGGCTGTTGCGAGATTTGGGTCATGTATTATGCAAAATCTATGGAAGTCTTTTTATTATAAAAAAATATGACAGATAAAAATCTCATTTTAACAATAAAGCGAAATTTCGGGGTTTTCGATTTGTGGCTCTTTTGTTTTTAATCGGCGATTTATACGAAACGTACAAAAATTGTAAATAATTGTATAATTAAGGAATTTCTTTAATAATTGTATGGAATGTTTATTTAGGGTGTACTGACTATTTTATCGAAAAAATACAATTCTTTTTTGGATGGCACCTAGCCTGTATTTTAATCAGTATCGAAGATATATTTTATGCTCAAGTTGTGCTTTTAAAAAATGTTGATCGGAAAATTTGTTCGCCTTTGTCTGATTGTGATAAAGTGTATATTTGAGCATTTTAAAATGAACACAATTATTTTATAAACATGGTTTTATGTCTTAATCATACTTATGTGGGAAAATAAAATGAAAAAGGCATTATCGAAGATTTGATATCCAGAAATTTATTCGCCGATTAGGAACTGGACCCACCTGTTTGTGATCATTAAAACATCAACGCAAACATCAAATGATAAGGTTGGTACAGATTGGCAAAAAAAACCATTTGACCATCGCCAACCAGGTTCGACCTGTGTGGTTTCTCAGGGACTGTGAAAACTTTAACAGACCCCCCTGTTACTAGGGAAGATTTATGCTATTGTTTTTGGCAAAAAAACACACAAAAGAACTCTCAATTGGTCGTTGTTTTGAGATAATAGTTATCAACGTTGAGTATTTGATACATTATGTAATTTTCTTAGACCTTTAGTAATATTTTTTTCTTCGTCAATAAAAAAAAAACAGTAAAATATACATTTTATTAGCCTCGCAGTTGGAAACTCATCACTTTTTAGCCTTTTATACTATGGGTTTCGGGTTCGATTCTCTACACAGTTGAGTTAAAATATTTATTTTATAAGGTATTTTAAAGAAATCGCCTAAAGGCAGTAAAACGTATATGTAAATAAAGTGTTTAAATTAAATAAATATATGAATATATTAGCACTAGATAATTTCGAATCTCTAGACCTAGACTGATACCTAGAGCGTATGACTGACCATATTATTTTTATGTAACAAAAAATATTAAGAAACTCTTCGGTTCATGAATAAATGCAAAGCCTTATTTATTTATTTATCTTATTTTCAGTTCACAAACAGTAAAATATATCACAATATAAATACAATTTATAAAATAAAAAATAATAACACTAAACATCTTTCACCAATTATATGTTAACACCAATAGTCATATGAGAAAAATTAAAAATTATGTATTGACCAAAATTTAGTTTTCATTATGTGTTATTAAAGCAGTTATTAGATTGAATTTTTTATTTTAATTTTTATTTTTATGAATAACAAATTAAAATACAATATTACAACTAAATACAATTTTACATTAATCAAATACATATATTTACATTAACGTTTCCCATTACGTAAAAGAAATAAATAATTCTTGTGTACATAATGAAGAGTAACGTCTTACAATATATTATTTTATTTTGAACAATAATATTTTTAGAACACCATAAATAATTTACAAAAAAAAGATATAAACGATGTTTTCAACCAGTGTTACATAAAGAAAAATTATAGATATATTTTTTTACTTCGTTTTTAAATACATTGTATTCCTGACTGTACTTTTTATTATCTTTGTTCATTTCATTAAATTAAAATATTCCTCTGTAAGTATAGTGATGTTGTGCAGTAGTTGTTTTTAATTTAGAAATTAAGATATTACCACCTGTTCTAGGTCGCGTACTTACGATTTGAGACCTAGAAATACTACTATTTATTTCATCTTTATGTATTTGAAGCAAAATTTTTTTTTTATATGGCAATTTTATATTAAAAACCGTAAATTTTTTAAATAATTGAACAGTGGGTAAAATATTTGTTTTAAAAGCACCACCCCACCCGATTATTCCGCACTGTAATATGAATTGGGCGAATGCAAAGTAAATTGATTTTAATTTTTTGATGGTTAATATATTCCTTAATCTAATAAATACATATATAAGTTTTCTCATTCTATTTACAATATGATTTATTTGCTCCTTCCATTTTATATTTTTATCAATTATTATGCCCAAATATTTAATGCTATTTTTTTCAGTTATTTGAAGGCAATGATCATTATGAAACTAATATCTTTTATTGAATTTTGTTGTGTGTATACAAATATTTATAGGAGGTATAATTTGTTCTTTAAATGTAAAAGTGATGTAATATATTTTTTCAGTATTCAGAGATTAATTTTAAATTTAGTATGGAGAAGGAATAATAATGATAAAATACATAAACCTCTTTTCTATCCGCCACCTAGAAATATATAAGACACTGCACGTCGTACATAATACCAATTTAAGATATTTTGAACATTTGACAGACATAAGCAAGATGATTACGCTTCAATCTAACACGTTTAAATATTGTATTGGAAATTTTATATTTAAAAACAAATCGAATTGTATTGTATTATTTATTCCGCTCAGACACAGAATATACCTACAGCTAGAATAAAAAACAGTATCTTATATCCCAGTGAAAAAAAAGTGTTTTATCTGGGAGTTTTGAAGTAGGTTCATACTATACGCAAATCAACTTCAGCAAACTCTCTCTCTTCAATCCGTGCCTCATGTCTGAGGATGGTGATTACGCCTGATTCCTGGTATGGCTCGTCTGTAAACAGTCTCCCTCCGCCTGGAACGGTCTTATGCTCTTCTTTAGGCATTCGTCAGTGATGATTCACATAATTCAGTGACTGTGCCGCTTCATTTTGTCGGTTGAAGTCCACGTGACCTTGTCCCTTTCGACACTTCCCAGGAGAATAGTTTTCTCCAAACTACCATAGTTCCCCATAGAAATATGCCCAAAGAACTGCAGGATTCTTTTCTCGCACATGGATGTTAGTCTCTCTCCTATGTCCATTTCCTGGAGTATAGATGTATTCGTACGTCTGGCCATCCACGAAATCCACAGCATTCGCCGCCAACACCACATTTCGAAAGCTTTGATTTTTTTATTATCAGATTTTGTCAGTGTCCAACACTCTTCACCGTACATGAACACTAAGAAAACTAAGGCCTTCACCAGTCTCTTTTTGGTGTTAATGGTTATACTGCGATCTTATAAATCTTCATCGGCTAACTCATAGCACTTTTGGCAATACCTATACGTCACCGTATTTCACCTTCACCCCCACCGCTATCGCTGATGAGAGAACATAGATAAATGAAATTGTTGACTCTTTCTAAGTTGCGCAGTAAGGATAATGGAGCTTCTTTATTAGCTTGATCAATGACCATAAGCTTAGTTTTTCTCATATTCATTGAGAGTCCCAGGTCTGAACTAGCAGCATATATTCGGTCAATTAGTTATTTCATTTCAATCTCTGACGATGCAATAAGTGTGGTGTCATCAGTAAACTAAATTATACTTAAAAATCATTCAATAAATTCCTTATTTTATCTACAATTTATATGCAAAATTGCATAAAGAACTGAATTGATTCACCAATTTAACCGTATACCTATTATATAATAGTTTTGTGATCTAGATTTAGTGCAAAGCATATGAAATAAGACAGTGAAAAAACACCGTTTTAAAATAAAAATGTATTATGTCAGCCTTGCCGGCTTATTGTAGCTTATAAATTGTAGCTTAACGAGCACTCTGTTCTGCTCAGAGGGTATAGACTAATTATCATATTAAACAGTTTTAAAGTTAGTAACATAATATGAATTATTTTGGTTAGAAATTAAATCACTAAGTGGTCTAAAAATATTTATCGACTTTTCATTTGGACTTCATATAAATATTTAAAAAATAATTAACTAAGTTGATTTAATTATATCTTCTTATTTTAATTATGTTGCCTTTTTTAATAATTATACGTAGATGTAATAAAATGGTTTCCGAATAGGAAAATATCACATACTACGAATACCAATAAAAATACATGAAATGGATTTAGCAAAAAATAGTTTTCAAATCAAAATGGATATTGTGGAGAAATGTTTTCATACATAACTATTAAAAAGTAAAAAATATATCCCTACAAAAACGCGACATGTTTGGCCTTGGTAATTGTGACGTCAAGATTCGTGACTATGTTCTATCTAAATTTAAGCGGTCACAAACAAAGTTGAAAATTTAGCCGAATCGTGATGTATTATGGGCATGGCCAATGCAATGGACCGTTTTCGGGGGAATTCTGAATTATACATATTGAAATATTTTTTATGTTACTAATACGAATTAAAAAAATAGTTTTTTACTCGACAATGTTTCATAGACTCTTGATAATTTAAATTTGTAAAAAAAATACGCGGCATTTCCCTATTTTGGAAGAATGGAAAGAGACCCTCGGATCACTCAATTCATAATTTTATCGTATTTATTTCTGACCTACAAATAATTTGATTTTGCTCATCTTTCCTGATATTTGAATATTAATTGAAAATCTCATAATATGCGCACAAAATTTTATTTTTACAACTGAAGATCTATGCCGTTCCTCTTTAATAAATAAAAAAAGTTTATTTCAAAACGGGTATAAATTCAACTGAACCAATGACTTTGACGTCATTCTTTTTAACAGCGATCGCTTAAAAGATAAACTAACAAGTCATTTAATTATCCAAGAATCTAAATGACGTAAGATTAGGTTCAACAAATGAAATATTATGTTTAAAAAAACCCGAAAATTTCCATCGACATGTAACATGTTTATTTTAAACCTATAAAACATGACTGACTTTTAGCAGTCCCATTTTTTAAAAGTTTTAATTGATTAAGTAAAAATAGATCTACAATTTTGTGGATAATACAGATCAAAAGAAAGTGGCAGCAAAACATTCAAACGGTTTAATGAAATTCAAAATTAGTTTTTAATATCATTTTTGAAATAAAGGAACGGAACTTATGAATGGAATATATATTTTTTATAGAAAAATGATCACATAAAATATAATTTATTTTAAAAGAGACAAAAACGAGATTACTCGTATTTTTTAATACTTACTTTTTTATTTGTTAAATTTAAACTGTCTGCTTTAACCTATTATTTTTTATATTCCGTTTTCATAAATAATTGTTAACAAAGAAAGCGTAAGTATGCTTTTTTTTATTAAAAAATAAATGTTTGCGTTTTTGTAATTCAGCCAAATATTTTTTTGGACCAATTTATTTTAGAAGTAAATAAACGTCTTCGATAATGGTAAACAAATTGTGGTTTAGCGGGGTTTAAACTTTGGACTTCTTGATCAGGAGCCCATCACACTACCCACGGTACCACAACCAGTTTTGAATACATTTTGTAAAATGCCTGTCCCTTAATAAATTATTTATATGTTTATAAGAAATAAAAATATTACTCTTTCTGTCCATTCACCTGCAAATATCTATTTTTCTTGTTGGTTTATTTAATTGAAAAATCTATCATGAATTATTAATACAATATAGCATAACACTCCTACCAGGTCTACTTTATACCATTGTGTCTTTCTACTTTCCTTTATAATAGTTTTCTGTGTATAAATATGTCCTTAAAAATGCCCATTCAGCGTATATAAAAATAAATAAATAAATTACAATCAGTTTTTTTTGTGGTTTTTTGTAAATTTTGTATAATTCTTTAAAAAAAATATTTTTTCATATAAATATCTTTTTATTTATGAGTGATAGAGTAAAAAATATTTGGTTTTTTGATAGTTCAATAATAGCGTTCTTATATTGCTGGAGATCTTAAAAGTTTTAAACAAGTTTATTTTACTCCTAAATTAATAATCGAATACCGAAATAAGTTTCACATAGACTGTCGGTCGTTGATAAACAATAAAAGTATTTAATATGTTGTTCTTATCCAACTTGGAGGTCCTAGATCGAGCCTACTCGACCACGCTATCATTTTATTATCGAAAATTAGAGTCTATAAATTATAAATTAATGTTAGGATCACGATCGGGATGAATTAATGATAACATTTAATTAAGACAAAGCCAGGCACAGTGAAGAAATTCTTTATTTAGTTAATTAAATTTGTTATATTGCTATTATATTTTAATTGCATTTTTATAAATTGATACTTAAAATTCACGTTACATTGGCGACGTTATTTTGAAGGCCTATTATTTTATTTGTTAGACTTGGATTTCTTAGGCAATCAGAAGTATTTGTTAATTAGTTCATAATTATCATCCAACCATTATCCGCATCTGATGGTGTATAAGGCACCACACAAAAAAGTAAATGCATTGTACCTCGATCATGCGTCGATCACTAGAAGGGAAGGCAATCAGATTTGGAACAAATCCAGGGACGAAGAGTTGAAGTGTAAAAACAACGTTTGAACATATATTTTATATTGACCCTTACAGGAATCGAATCCATGACCTTAAGCATAGCAAGCGAACACTTCAACTACTACACTTCGAGGCGGACTTCATTATAATCGATTTCCCTTTTTCAAACTTTTAGTTAAAGGTACGCATTGAGTCAAAAACACTCGTTCAGGATTCTGTTTGTATTTCACACATAACTGTATTGTAAATCCGCCCGGACTCTGGACTTAGACTTGGACAAAAACTGACTGCTAAATTCTCAAACTAATACACATTTTTCACAAACTTTTTTACATTTTTTAACTTGTCTGTTTCTGTGATGTAGCCTGCGTTTAAAATTACACTTAATTAATATCTCAGCAACTACTATAAATATTAATGCGATTTTTTATTGAAATCTTTTTCAAAAAATCACGCAAAAAGTTATACCACGTATTTAGGTTTTACTAAACAGTTTTCATTGAAACATTTTGACCATCCAGATCTCAAAAAATAACAAAATAAGGGGTAGGTACTTTAAGACAAATACAAAAAATATTCATTTAAGAGTAAGAGATATAATCTAATGAGATCACTAAGCAAGGCACACGGTGGTTATCAGGTTGTTATAAGTTAAATATTTAAACTATTTTATCTGGTTTTCGCGAGTTTTTTTAAACTCTTGTGTGTCTATGATGTCACGCTAGAGATACAAAACTTGATATGTCTCTCTTATTTTTTTTAAGTGATGATGTCGTATTTTTGGAATCTTCAAATTGAAAATTTTACACTGCATTTAGAAAGTAAAATTTGTATGACTCTATGGTGGATTTTAAGACAAAAAATATTTATCCTTGCTACGCGAAGAATGAATGTGACGCCAATACAGCAATAATTTAAAAGCGAGAGCGTGAAGATTACACTCATAACAAGAAAGACAGACATACTGTTCTGTGGACGGTGTTTGTTTGAAAGAGAAAAGATTCGATAAGTTATTGACACTAATTGGGAATGCTATAACAGGGCTAAATCATAAGGTTTTAAAACCAAATTATGGAAAAGGAATTAATTAACAGTATGTCTCCATGTAATTCATTTTCAAATGTCTGAACTTTAGAATATTCCGCTCTTTTGATTTAAGTAACATGATGTTACGTCGCTGCACGTAAAGTAATTATTTACCACAGTCCTTTGAAAGTTGAAAATATAATTTCTAAAGCATTAAAACAACAACTATTATTTGATAGTTTATCAGGACAAATATTGTTAAATATTACATGTTTTACAAATTGGTATTTCAATTTTGGTGGCCATTTTCAACAAGTTGTAAATAACTCACTATTACAAAATGAAAATCAAGTTGGGGTAGAGTGGGGCTCGAACCTCTGACATCTGATTCGTGAGTCCGCAACGCTAGCCACGGGACCACAACCCGACTACAATGTGAATAATATTTTAATAAACAAAATAAAAGTATTTTATAAATGCAAAATTACTTATATCTTAGCAGTTTTCTTAAAGTCAACATCATTACTGAAGAAAATTCTTCATTACATTACTCGAAGAGCCCTCCTTTGAGCTTTTGCCTGAAATGAAGTTATCAAATGTCATTCTTGGTCATTAAATGGACATCGAGAGCCATAAACGAAATAATATAAATATTATGTCGAATGGATGATACAGCGGAATTATTTTATATGTTTTAATTTTGGTGGTATGATCTCTTCTTCAAACGAAAAGATATTCGGTGATTTTGAATTGGATCGTTTCGTTATTGACCTAACCAAACCCTCATTTGCAAATCTGGGGTCTATGGTATCATGGTTTTGCTGAAATTAATTGAAAAACAATAAACAACAATGTTTTGTATTTGTTTGAACCATCAATAATTAGATTATTAATTTAAACACTGTATGTTTGTACTGCTGCAGATATCCTAACCAACCTTCTGAACACATCCTGTGGTCTTGTCCCTTTCCCCTTCTCAATGATTACCAAATAGGGCTTCTCGCTACTATCCGTAGCCCTGTTATAGGTCCTGTCGGATATACAGATCTGGTGGCTTAAATAAAGAATTTCAAGGCTTTTAAAAAGTTTTGTAATCATTTCGGTGAATTGATTATGTATAATCAATTTAATCCCAGTCAGTGAAGAATTCACTTCTTTTCTTTATCCAATGAAGTACATATTATGTACTTCTGGATTACTTACTTTTACTTACTTTACTTACTTACCAGATTTCAGAGAGCTCCTTCGGGCAGCTTTTCTCTTTTGACATTGAGCAAATTTTCTGTGTATGTGGGCACCGCCAAGGAGACTTATGTCCTCAGATGCGGTGTGCGGTATGTGGTGGGCAAGCTGTATGATTGTCAGAGGAGGCAAAATTAGCAGTTCGCATTGGAATCCTGGTACTGACCCTCATGTATGGGAGCGAAGCATAGAATTGGAAGAACAAGGACGAAAGTAGGCAGAATGCTGTCGAAATACGATGTCAGATAAATGTGTGGGTAAATTATATACGATAGATGCATAAATAAAGAGTTCTGTTCATTACGTTCGGCTAAAATGAGCATTTTCGACAACAACAAAAAGAGAGTTTAGCGTTAGTTTGGACATGTAGAGCAAATGGACAATAAAAGAACAACTAAAAAAAATACTACGTGAATGCTGATCAATGCATAAAACAAGCTAGACCGAGAACGACATAGCACGACCAATTTTTAAAAAAAACTTGAAGAAGGACATGTCAAAGGTAGAATAACCGGCATGCGTGCATGAGAAGATGTATGAATGTAGAGGAAGCGAGGTATATATACAAAGACATGGTGATACGGCGTTCTATTCTCTCTGCTTACCCTTCCGGGGAAACGGTGTGATGTTTGGTGTGTTTGTTTGACACTGCATTTAAACACAATTTCATCATCATCATTCCCTTTCCACACCTAATGGTGCAAATGGCACTGCATTAGTACACCAATCGCAGTGCATCTTAATCGTTTTTGTAACATGAAGGTAAGATGATCGGTCTTAAGCTTCAGGTACCAGTCCATGGACTGTGAAATATTCTAGTGTAAAACACTTTTTTAAATAAATATTTTATGTGAACCACGTCGGAAATCGAACCCGAGACCTCTCGCAAGGTAGACAGACACGCTAACCACTACACCAAGAGGCCGACAACCAAACACACTTTATAGCAAAATATATGAATAGTTTTCAAAAATAATAGTTTTCAATAATTTACCTTATTTATATTTAATAATTTACCTAGAGTATATATATATATATATTTTTTAAATTCACACTCTTTACGGCAATCGACTTCAAATTTTAACTATTAGAACAAAACAGAATCACTTCGTTGTGGTATTTCATAAATTTATTTATTTACTAACCCCACATCCGATGTTATTTATTGTCACATTGTGAGTTATCAAATATAATTTTTATTACAATTTTAATAGGAGACAAAAACATGATTTAAAAGCCACATATAAAAACGTTATATTTTTTCACAAGTAAATCTCTAAAATATTGACTGATTTTAATTTGATAGCTTTAAAGAAATTAGAGTACAAACAATACTGCAATACTGCAGCTTTTAATGTTTTCATTTTTATACTTATGTCAAATTTCAAAAAGATTAAACTAGTAATATCAAAAGCTATTCGCACATTGTAAGAGTACCTAATTGTTTACATAATCAATTTCTAATATAATCGAAAAATGCAGTAAAAATGTTATATTTTTATTTTAAAAATCTTACGCAGTTACCAATAGTAAAAAAATGATCACTGATTATTTTTTATAAAATTTCAAAATACGTCTTTGGTAATTTTGTTAACGTTTTTTTAAGTGACGCTGTTTCAATATTGTTATTAAATTCATATATTTATTTGTTTTTATACTTGAATGACTAAAAATTTGCGTTGAAACTAAAACGACATTTTTATTAAATTTGTGTTAAATACATCACCAAAACCTGTTATTTGTGTAGTAATCAATTGCTGATGTCAATACGGGTTTTTTCACACGAGAAATTTTTTAATACAGTGATTTATTTAATTTAGAATGAATGCGAATATTTAATTCTGCGTAATATGCAGAAAAAAATCATTTTTCCAAATTAGTTAATACGAACTCACATACGCTAATTCATTTGAATGTCAAACATCTCTTTATTTCATTCAGAAAGCTTTGTGTACTAAAAATACTCATGAATCATGGGAACAAATTGGTTGAACTTTGATTTTTAAATTCCTTTGCGAGATGACTCTATCGATTTTTAATGACTATTAATCAGATACAAAACTGGATTTTGAAAATAAAAATTCTCAACAAAAAATCTAGACTGAATTAAATGATTTTTTGTAATTAAATTTCAAACATTTTTCAACAGAGTTGAAACAGCTTAGAATATGGAAGTTTAAATATTTACAGGGCTGGATTAAATTATCACTTTTTACACTGTAACAATCACTACTCTGTCTATGGTAGTTACCTTAACTATTTACTCGTGGAATTTTTCAAATGTGTATAACATCTGCTTTGCTGAATATGAACTTGTTTAAATTCACTCGTTAATTATTTATTATGTGAAATATATCAAAACCATTAAAAATCATCATTATTTGCCTATTCACGCCTAGTGGTGCACAGGCAACTGAATTGACACTCCAATTTTAGCGCATCTAGATAAATTTTTTTTCATGGTAGGTAAGGTGATCAGTCGTTAGTTTTAGGGGCCAGTCTAGGAATATTTAAATAATGCAATGTAAAATCATCTTTAAAACCAATATTTCACGAACTCAGAACCCCAAGAATAGAAGAATGATGAGGTGGACTTATCTTCACTCGATTTTCTCGTTCTGGATTTTTACCCGAGATTAGCCATCTAGTTAAAAACGGTCATCCAGAGTTTTGGTTATTTTCCACAATCGGAATTGTATTCCTTATCAGCTTGGACACAAAATTAATATTAATTTATAAACAATCTTCCTATTTTTCGTATCAAAATTAGAGCTATAACAATATATGTCAAATGCTAGACAATTGCTTGGTGGGTCTGCTGGTCGTCATAAGGCAATATGAAAGTTGTCCATAGTGCACCACAAATACAAGAACCGATGTAGCCTGGTCCAGAAAATCATTATGTAAAAATGTTCTGAAGTCTCCAGACCAAAATAAAATTCGTTTATGAAAATTCTTCCAATTCAAGTAGGTAAAAGCTCTAACTTGTAGAGCTCAAGTGAAGTACAATATATTAACGATTTTATAACTCGTAAGTTAACGATTAATATCGTCAATATAGGGTTAATTCCATCGAATTGAGACATAACCCGTGGGGCCCGAGTAATCTGACAGTAAGATCAGGAAATCTCACAGAAAGAGTCTCACCTTAATGTGAATCCATATTTCACAATTTTATGTTCCTGTTAGCTGCCTTTTACGACCCTTAATGAAATCACGCAGCAAAAGAAGATATAAAATTATTATGTAGTTATGTGGATACCCACTCTTTTTGGTGCCTCCATGTTTAAGTGTCCATATGAGATAACTAACAGTGGTTTTAACAGAAAAGACGACCAAATTAGCCTCTGCGTAAAAATAATTACAAATTCCTTAAAAAATAACCTGTCCCGTGATACACTGAGTTACGTGATACGCAAGTATATGAGAAAAAACTTAATTGAAATATTTGTAATGGTAACAATTTGATTGCGCTTAGAATAATACAGAATAATGTATTTTCGTATGATGAATTTGTGATATGTGTTTACACAATGTAATAAATTACAAAATAAATAATTCCTCCATGATAAGTTTTTTTGGTAAGATACTGTTTTTACAACGGCCTCGTGAATCAGAAAACTGAGGTTTGAACCCCACTCTCCCACAGCTTGATTACCATTTTCTTAAAGCGAGTTATTTACAACTTATTTGAAATGGCACACGAATCTGAAATATTAGGGTAAATCATAATATATTTGTTTTTTAGAAATACATTTTTTTATACTTATATAAGTAATCTCTTTAAAATGCGTTTTTCTCGTAGAAAGGGGTCAGTGCTAAATAAACTCCTGAAGTCACTGCAACTCAAATAGTTCTCAACAATATTTTGAGTTTGCCCAAATTTTTGAAGACATACCTAGACTCGGATTGACCCACATAAATAAAGGTTGCGGCTCTTTACTTCACAAACATCAACAGATGAATGAATTTTAAGGATATTAATGCTCATATACGCAGAATGGTGAATATTACACAGTGTGTAAAAAAATTAAGCCACTTAAACTAGCCAATGACAGGTCATAAGCCCTGTAGATACCTAGACTTCTATATTACCTTCTCTAAAATGTTCCTCTTTTCTGTTGTAATACGTAAAATAGATCTATTGCTATTAACCCCTTAAATTAACTATCGCCATCCAAGCCGTCTTTAAAAATCAGGCTACTTAGTGGAGGGCAATTATTAATTATTCTGTGGTTCTGAATTTCAACACAAAATCAGTTTATGGAATAATTACCACAGTTTTATTTGAAAAAAATCTCAAACACTTTTAGCCGTAATTTAACACTGATAATAAAAACTAGGTGCAAATACGTATTCTTAATGTATTTTCATATTTACTTTCAAAATCCATTCATGATCGCATGACATCTACGTCTACGGAATCTAGCTGCATTTCCTATTTAAAAATAGTATTTTTACCGTTATGTATGTAAAAAAATATATCAATAAAATATCCAATTTGATTATTTTCCAAAATAACCCTTTTAAATAAAAATAAAATCTTAGCAGCAAGTACTCGTATGTTGGGATATTTATGTACTTTTCTACACTTTACACTATAAAGCTTTCTCTGAATTTTTATGCACAAATATTATATCTTTACAGCGTGCAAAAGGGAAAAATATTAATTGTAAGACAGCGTACGACATTTTGACAATGGGTTGAGTGCTTGTAAATTTAATTGTCTCGATTGTTATCGGCACTCGACAGCTTCCGTAGAAAAATCCTTAGAATTTTAAATGTAAGGATACAATATTTCCGCTTTATAGTCATTTGCTGCAGTTTTGTTCCGATTTCATGAATGTGCGACATTATTCGGTGCAGTTTTAATAAATCCCATTATGAATTGTCGCACGCTTCAATACAAAACGCAGATTTGTGAAGGCTTCGTGACAAAGTTCAATGAGAAAAGATAATTCTTCTTTTGTATTTAATGTTGTGGTGTTTAAATGGCTCCCGGGGAATTCTCAAAATTTTCAATGGTACAGACTTTTAACAAATAAATCCAACCAATATTTTTTTAACACTGCTCATTTTAAATGTACTCATCTACTTATATGTTTAATCTTCTAAACGTTATTTGCTCTCCCATGTCTTTAGTGAGCTTACAAATTATTTTTATTGATTTTAATTTTAGGATTAGGATTTGTTCGAGTGACATAAGTAAGTAATTGATGATAAATTTCATTAAATTAGTCATTTAAAGCAAAATGTTCGTAATGAAAACATTTGTACACATAAGATTAAACTTAGTGCATTTTTAAATAAAATTAATAATAAGAATATGGAGCATACTAATATTTTTTCATCATATTTAAAAAGATTTGGTTATATGTATATCAGAACATATGCATAAGGTACATTTTTGGTCTAAGGAAATATGACCACATTTCTGATTAGGCAACTAAAATGGCTCAAAATTAGACAGCGGAGAGACTATCGCTCCCTCTCACTTCTGTTCAATGTACTTCATAGTCCTAATGCTCCTATACACCTGCGTGAAAAATTTCAACGCCCATCAGTTCATGGTTTACCTCTTCGTTCCAATTCTTAAGACATTCTCTTAATACCCATCCACAATTTCTCTTTCTTCTCTAACTCTTATAGTGTCCATGCGGCTTGACTGTGAAATCATCTCCCATCCACCATCGAAGATGTTACTACATTATCTCTGTTTAAATCACATCTGAAAAAACATCACCTTTCTCTTCCTTAATCTCTCCTCCTTTCTTTTTTCCTCTTTTTTCCTTTTTCCCATTGAGTAATAGTTTCGATTTAAGGTAATTTAAAAACAAAAAGGTTTATTTCTATTGTGATATATTTTAAGCTTTTTAATGTTTTTTTTCTATCAATATGTTCTGTAACTTGAATTTTAAAAATAAAACGTTTATTTTATTGGCTGGTTGGAAGAAATTGCTTTTTTGCAATAAGCCCGCCATTTTACAAATAGAATTATGTACGAAAAGCTAAATAAATAAACCAATATATGTATGGTATCTTTAAGTCTTTTCATCATCAATAAAACTAAAATGACAAATACCACTCTGCTAATACACGTTTTCAAAAAGGTACTATATGAAACTAACTATTATTATGTTTAAAAAAGACTGAAATTTCAATTATGATATGATCAAATATATTTTCAAATCCCTTGAACACTTGCTTATCGTAGAATTTCAGCCTCTTTTTAAAATACATAACCTTAATTTTTTACCTACCTTTATTAAACATATTATTTTTGCACATCATGTAACAAAATTTAGAATTTAAGGAATAACTAGTTGAAATGTATTGTCTACAACTATCTAAATAAAATAAATTACATCACAAACCGGTTTTAAGCGTTATTTCACATACATAAAATGGTGCTTTTTCACCCATACTTTTTGAACTATACAAATGTAAACGTTTGGTTTTAATGATATATTTTAATAATATTTTAACCCTTTAACCCCGGGAGTGTTCATTCAAATATACACAAATTTTAAGATTTTTTAATTTCCGTATCTACTGAAAGTCAACAGCCGCCAGTTCATTTTCAATTACTGGAATCCCTTAATATATCTCCATTATTTTCATACTAGTCGGTAATCAGCATTACACAGTAAAGTTAGTTTTTAACTTTAACATCTTGCTCCTGTCCGGTCTGTTTGTCTTGAAGCAAATCCCGTCGTCCTTTTAAATGATATGTAAGGCAAGAATTGAACACAAAACATTTTACTTCAATGTTGTCGGTTGATATTATCAGTTTGAAACCTACTGTACATTTTTTATTTTTTTATTTATAAACCGTTACGGGTTACATACATTCAAAAAAAATATTTTTACTTTTCACATTCTACTGTTAATAATAATATTTTTAACAAGGTTGTCTTAGTCTTTTGTTTAGTTTTGTCTAATAGTTTATTGTATAATTTCAGTCCATGGTTATATTGGTCTCGATTGTCCTTTAAAGGTTTTAGAAGGTTGAACATGTTATTTTTCTGATATGCTCGTATTGTGTTTATGTTTACTTTAGTTTTTTCAAGTTTTAATTTTTCCTCTACTTTTCGTCTATTTTTTAATCAGTGGTTAATTTATGAAATAATTTGAGAGATTCTATTTTTAAAAATTCAGTTACATTTAATTGTTTAGTTTGTTTAAAGAGTTCTTCAGTTGCTGTAAGATAGGATAGGCCACAAACAAGTATTTGATTTTTTTAAAAAGACTCGATGATGTCACCACTTTGCTAATTAAATCGTTGATATGAATTATCCATGTCAATTGTCTATCTATTGTTAGTCCTTAGAATTTAACATCTTCAATTTCAATTGGTCGTTCATTATTTATGTAAGTATCTAGTTTATGACATTTTTTTCTAGATTGAAAATGGATAATATTGCTTTTTTTTTATTAAGTGTAAGTAAGCTTGTGTTTGTCCATTTAGTCAACATAGTAAGGTCTTCGTTTATGTCATTGTTTGTTAAAAGGTATGTTTGATTTTTAAAGAATAGTTCAATGTCATCGGCAACCATAATAATTTATAATAAGATATTTATGATAAGTCATTAAAATATAAAATATATAATAGTTGACCCAAAATAGATCCTTGTGGGACTCCGAAATTTACTGTTTGGATTTTACTTTTTTTTATTTGAAAAAGTGTACTGCTTCCGATTTGTAAAGTATGGTTTTAATAGTTCGCATTCTTGAGATTTTTCTCCAATATAATTTTTTTTTATCATGGTCTGAACATGTACCGTATTAAAGGCTTTTTAAAAATCTAATATTACTCCTGTGGTTGAAAATCTAGCATCCATATTTATTTGAATATAATAAATGAAATTTACTAGGGCGGTTCCGGTTCTTTTTTTTTCTTGAAAAACCATGTTGGTTTAAGCATATTATGTTGAGATTTTTTGTATGATCCATTAATCGTTTATGAATATATTTTTTGAAGATTTTATTAAATACAGTTAAATTCGCCATAGATCTATAGTTGCTAGGTTCCGTTCGATCTCCATCTTTAAATATAGGAGTTCTTTTTGCAGTTTTGAATTCTTCCAGGTAGCCAATGAAAGTTAAATAGTTTCTCAATTAGAAAATATAAAAACAATATTAAAAATAAAAACATTTTCTAAATAATTCTTTAAGTACAAACAGAACAAAAAAAAGAATTATACACACGGAAATTTATTCAGGTACAAAAAAGTTAACTAGTAACAAATGTATTGAAAAACGGGAACTGGACGTTAGAGCTCAAACATTGGTCCCACTATTCACAGCCCGCCTTTTAATGAAAATTTTTTTTTACTGGAATTCCGAAAATTAAAAGCAATTTTTCGCAACAAAAATACCTAAAAGATATCACTGGACATTTTTTCAGGCGTTGTTGAAACATAATCTTATTTTTCAATGCTGGAACTTGAAGGTAATACATAATAAAAAAACATCATAAATAAAGCGTGACAACATTTCTTTTCGTTTTTTTTTAGTATCAAACGTACCTAGATTGAAAAAAAGATGTTGCCGCTCGATCCGCAGGTCAATGAAAAACCTTAGTGAACAAGACTATAAATCTCAACTAACCTTTCAATAAAACACCATCGATTATCAGTAAAGAGGTTTACTACTTATCAGCTCATTGAACGGATTCACCTTACACGTGGGAGATTCAGATTGAATACCGATTTTTAATGTAAATAAGGACGATTAGTGCCAATTGATTATTTTTTTTATGTTGACATACATTGGTAGTATCCCTGGAGTGATAGATAATACTTCTTTTGTTTTACAATCGAGGTGTCAGGGTTCATATCAGGGTGATATCTGAATAATTAAACTATCTTACTTCAATATTTTGAGTTTGTTCAAATTTTTGTAGACATGGACTCTTGTACTTCATCTCGGTTGTAATATGTTAATTTATCTTACTCAAAATTTTCAACCCGGTATATAATGTGCGGTAATTTAAATACGTCTTAGCCGGTTGTAGTGAAAAATAAATCGTTATACATACAAACAGAGGAATATATTTTTTAATAAAATAAACAAAGGAAATAAAAACGCAGTCAAAAATTCAACATATTAAAGAAAAAAGTAAAAAATTGTATTCATAATTCTTTTTTATGTAATACTTGTTGAGAATACCGAATACTTTTTTGTAATTCGTATTTTAGCTAAAAAATATTTTTTAATTATATAAAAAAACACATTATTATACAGGATGTTCTTTAAACCCTGTCACATCCGAAACCACGATGATCAGTATGGGCAAGAAGACATATAAGCATATTTTAAAAAATATTTAGAACAAAGAAAATTTTTGAAAATAAAATATTTAAAAAAACAAATGGTTGCTTACTTCTGCAGAGGAGAAGTAAGGGGAGCGCGGCGCAGTATCAGACTCCCTCCCTTCCCCCCTCCTTGTTTCACCCCTGCAGAAGTAAGCAACCATTTGCTTTTTTTGCCATTTTATTTTTTTTTTAAATTATTCGTTCTTAAAAAATATTTTGATGTGCCAATATATCTTCTTGCTCATACAGATCATTGTGGTTTTGGGTGTGACAGGGTTTAAAGAACACCCTGTAGAAGCAAACTTAGAAATGTCCTTTGAAGGAGTTACTGAGATATTTGCAAAATACTTTGAAAAAATTCAATGAAGAATGCTGAACGTTTGCGGAGTCAAATATAATTAAAATCCTTTTTGCAAGATATAGAAATGGGTTTGAATTACGCTATTATTGAAGTACGTCGGATTTTATGTATGGTTTATTTTGTCAACGTTAACTCATTTTCCGTTTTTGTTGGAGATTTGTATGTTTGCTTCTAATATAAATATGTATTAAATATTTTTTAATAAAATGTGTGTCGTTGTAATGTAACGTTGTCGATGCGTTTTGAAGCTGCAAGACTTTTTGTGATGTTAGCTATCATATTATTTTCATCATATTATGTAAATGTTATCAAAAACCAAATATCTAAATTTAGTAAATGGAGTATAGAATTTCAACTATCCATGCGCTCAGGAGCTGCAAGACTTGTTGTTATCTTAATTCCAATTTTATACATTTGCTTTTATTTCGTTTTTAAAATATCACTTAAACTCTAAACTTCATTTTCAAATATTTTTTTAAAAATAAAAATGGAAATAGGGGCTAGATTTCTTATTCTCTATGCGCTCTGTAGCTGCAAGACGTGTTGGGATATTTATTTATTGTACAGCGCCCTTGAGGTGATTTTTCACAAAAATGGCGCTGTATAAATTATCCAAACATTATTATTATTATTACGTTTGTTTTTTTTTCTGAATGTATAAACTGTAAATTTGTACAAATATTGAACTGCATATAAAAAATGCACTTTAAGTACGGTACACATTTGTTTTTCGTTTCCAGTCCATGCCAACTTTGTATAATCCTGGGGCATGCAAGAGAAATGCTTAGTGATGATAATATGAATTATGCTAACAAAACTCTCATATGAATCATATCACAATTGCAATCATTGACTGTCCACTGTAATCCGCTTAAAATATACCAGTTAAACTTTATTTATATGAAATCGTAATGAAAGATCGAGTAAACATTCAAAAAAGACTTTCGAAGCTTGGAACTTCACTGATCTTTAGAAAATAATGAAGTGTTGCTGTATTTTATGCTTTTGTGTACGACAATGTCAAGAAATATGTATGTTTTAATGTGATCTTCAAACTTAAAATTGCATTCAAATATTCATAATTTTTGCATTCATCATTTGTAATTTTGTAAGTTCATCAAAACGTTTTTATTTTTTTTAATAGGTATCTTTTTATCGTCAATGGAAAAGAAGGAGGATATCAAATAAAAAAAAAAAAACTTAACCCGGTTGTTGTCTACATTTAGACATATAAAAAAAAATATTCAATACAATTCATTCTTTAAAATATTTGCCAGCCTCGTGGTGTAATGGTCACTGCGTTTGCCTACCATGCAAGTGGTCTCAGGTTCAATTCCTGACATGGTTGAAATGAAATATTTATTCAAAAGGGCGTTTTTACATTAGAATATTTCATAGTCCCTGAACTGGTACCTGAAGCGTACGACTGATCATCTTACCTTTATGTAAAAAATGATCAAGATACGCTGCGATTGGTGTACCAATGCAGTGCTCTATGCACCATTAGGTGCGGAAAGGGAATGATAATGTTAAGAAATATTCTTTATAATCAACGGGTCGAACAATAAGTATAGAAATTCAAATGCATTTCCTTGCAAGTGAAATTAATCAGTCTTATGAATCGCATCCACATTAAAAAAAGGTGCTTCTTTACTTCACAAACATCATTATCATTCCATGTCCACTCTCTAGCTGGAGGACATGGTTGATAGCTCCTGCGCATTCTCCCAATTAAGGTTCGCGTCCCGTAGTTTTGAAATGAACTGCCGACGAACAGTCAGTATGATGATATTTTTGTTGATTTGATTCTTATTGTTTTTGTGAACAAGGGGAGAAATCAAATAAATTCAAAAATTACAGACCTGCTGGATATAATTATCTTATTTGTTTGCAATGAAGAGAAAAGGCGTTCATGAAAAGATGTATGGAAGCTTGAGCATTTATAGGGCTTATGATATGTCATTGGCTGATTTAAGTGACCACTTTACAAACTTACATTCTGTTAAATATAGTAGAGGTACAAGACATTTATTTCTGTTTTTATAATTCATCAATATTATTTACTTTTACAACCAAGAATTTAAGACACACTACTCGTTAAATTATTTTAAAAGGGTGATTATAGGCGCCAAGATGTAGTTTATTTAATCAAAAGAATAATTTACCATAATTTTATTTGTGCGACAACCTGACGAAATTCTGGAAATCTGACACCTCACGCAAACTTCGCAAGAGTAACCTTTTCAAGCTCAAATTAATTATTTTTTAATTAGAAGTTTACCGATTTCGTGTATTTTTTAAATTTAAAATGAACATGGCTATTTTGGGGAAGCGGGGTAGTCATAATAATATTTGGCTGATTCATGTAGCGCAATTTTTGTGAAAAATCCCCTTGAGGGAGCGTTACAAATTTATACGAAAACTAACATTCTATATGAGCTAACATTACATATTATGTTTACTGATTTTAAAATTAAGGGTATGATAAACAAAAAAAAAAGAGATTTCAGTTGAGATCTAAACTGCCCGGGACTGTCGATGATTCATAAGTGTGAAGGCAATATTTTTTTTGGGCAGAGTCGGATTTTAACTTTTCCTCTGCCTGAATCAAGTGCTGACCTAAGAGTAGATAGACATTTCCCTAATACAGAGGTCTGATATGTACCTTGGAGCCATTCTATGTAGGGATTTGTCCAAAAAAGCTTATATTTTATTATTTTTGGGTTTTTTAACCAATGCAAATCTCGTAGTGTAAGAATCAAAACTTTAGCTTAGCCAAAGCTTGCGGTCGGAATGTATCGGATGACGTTCGGCTGTCTTTGGGTGGAAACTTAGCACGATTAGAAATATTGATGTTGTTCATTTATTTTTTTTAAATTATTATTTTTCTTTTTTTTTTTAGTCTTTATTCAATAAAATATACACATAATCACAATATTTATACATTACAAAGAAAACTAAGTATTAAAATATGTTTTGCCATTTTCTACCGTAAAAAAAAAAAACAAATCTGATTTTGTGATTTGACTATAGTTATAAGTTCTAAGATCTTTCGTATGTTTATTTTTGTAATTCCTTTATAGTGAATTACTTAAGTTCCTATTGCGTGCATTCAAGAACGGGAAGTTGTATAACATAGAAACAAACCAAAAAGAACGTAAAAAAATAAAAAAAACATGTCTTTTAAGTCATTGATATTTTATTTAATACATATTTTAATGAAAGACAGTTTTTGGGCGTTTGGAAGTTATTTTTGACATCTTTATATTAGTTTTTGTTTCGGATTCGATTTCGGCTGTAAATATTATTTCGGTCGGTTGCTATTAGTTTTGAAAGACGTAATTCAAATTTGTCGGCCTCGTGGTCTATTGGTTAGCGCGTTTGCCTACCATGCAAGAGGTCTCGGGTTCGATTCCTGACATGGTTGATATGAAGTATTTATTTAAGAGTATTTTCACACAAGAATATTCCATAGTCTCTGTTAGTCTCTGTTAATGTTACAAAAAAACAAGATACACTGCAATTGGTGTACCAATGCAGTGACCTATCAACCAATTGGTGCGGAAAGGGAATGATGATGAAATCTAAACAAACAAAATATAGTAAAAAGGCTAAATATGATATCGAGATACGAAATAACATATTGTGCAAGATCTGGATTGGACTTCAACCCTTCGGGAATAAGTTATCAAAAATTACTTAATATTACAACAGAGTTAAAGAAATTGTTTAAATATTAGGTGAATGAATTGTATAATTATTACATTATACTAACAATTTTCTTTTTTGCTTACCATAACACTTAATTTATTTTGTTGCTTTACATAATTGGTTTTCATAAAATTATACCTTTGCATTTTTTGTTTAGATCCGTATTTTTTTTTTTACCTTTTTTATGCATTTTTTTACTTTGTTTAATTTTTTTATAAAGTCTTTTCTAATTTTTTAAACTTAAGAAATTTCACATCTTTTTTCTGTTTATTTTGTGTTATATTTTTAAGTGTGTCAACATATATTTTTCTTTCATTTTTGTGAATGCCACTTGGGCGTTAATCAACAAAATACATAAACTAATAATTTAAAAATTGGGATTGAAGAATAGACCTCCCGATGAAATAAATGTTGTCTTCGACGGACGTGCGTCCTGACTCCCGCTACATCTCGGCTGTATCTATTGAATATATAAATGTAAACACATGTCCTGCCTGTACCTGTGCGCAGTTCACTATGCGCGTGGTAATCGACACTCGACTGCTGATAGAATCGGCTGGGGCGATTGATGTTACAATCACTGATTTGGGCGCGCGTTACCAACCCTATTTCACCTCAACCTTATGGCTGCATCAGCTGAACCGTTAAAAAAAATTAAAAAGTTATACTATAGTGTATTATCGTGCGTTTTTTTTAAACTAAATACTATTTAATAGTGTTTAATTGAAACCTATCGCAGAAACCATTTGTGAATTTTGGTATTTACTGGGCTCATGACCTATCGTTGGCTGGTTTATGTGACCACTTTACACGTTGCGCTCACAATTTTGTATATTTTACAACGTCCTCAACTCTTCCATTTGTTGACTTTTACCTGGTGCTGAATCTTTTTTATTCAAAAAAAAATTGTTTTATTAATTGAATTAACATAAACGCCAGGAAGGTTTTTTCAAGTATGGTACATAGATAATTTTATCTATGTACCATACTTGAAAATTATAATGAGTTAGACATAAAATATAGCATTTTGAACAGTAAAATACATATTCCTACATATAACTAGTAAGAATGTAAAATTGACATGAAATGCATAAATATTGTAAAACATTTAAAGCCATAAAAATAGTTAGAAAGAAAAACAAAAGAATAAAGGTATTGCCATACTAATTCACAGTTGTAAGCGAGTAGAAAAAAAAATATAATCAAATTATTTACATACTTTAAAATATCTAACATCTGTGAAAAAGAAGTGAACAAAACTTACGAATAAGAAAAAAAATAAAACATTAAAAAAACTAGATGATTTAAAAATGAATAAAATGTAGGGTTCATAGTCCATAATCGATGACACACGCGTGCTAAAACGTTTCACCTGAAATAGTGTGATGACCGCAGAAAGCGATGTCATCATTTTCTATAGAATTTATTACAACATTATAATGTTGTAATAAATTCTATTATTACTGTTAGAGTTGCATTATAATGCAACTCTAACAGTATTGCACACATATCGGAAGCATCGTTCTGCAGTACATTCACATCGTCCCTATCATGAAGAAATAAACTACAAAGGAACGTCGCCTATAAAGAGACTACAGAGCGTGGCAACGCTAGTCAGTCAGCCCAGCTCGACGAAGTTACTCAGTTCCAGCAATGCAGTTCAAATGCAGTTTCTTTAACCCATCATCGCCGCTACGCTCGTGCTAGTGTTGTATCTTATTAGCTATGTAATAAATACGCATTAAACAGCAACCTCGTGTCATCTCTGTCGATCTCTAACAAGGGTAGGAACTCCAACTTTCAAATACCAAAATTCTACATTTATATAAAAAAAAACAAACCAACTTTATTAAATAAAACAATGATTAAATATTCAATGAACTCCAGAATTGTATTGAGACTAAATTAGCAAAGGCTGTGTAATGCAGGCCCTCAAATCTCAGGTCGTGAGAGAATAAGCAATGTTCCCGTAGCGGGAAATATGGTTGTGACTTGTAAAATCAACAGAAACGACAAGTTCTCATATTACATCAGATTTAATCTACAAAATGAATGGTTTTTGTTAATATGGCCAATTAGCAATACGTTACGGAGCTTACTGATAATTTTGATGGAATCAGCTTTGTTTTTAGATATATTCATATTTGTAAAAGTATGTTTTAAATGCCCTGTCACTATGCATTATATAAATTCGAATACTGATCTGAATTTACTGTCAGTCGTTAATATTTCATTTATTATTATCGATCGTTTTTAACTTAGAGTATATACATTTTTTCATTTATTTTAATTGTTTAACAAACAAATCACCTAATGATACCATACAAAGTTACGAAATTTACAAATTATTTACTTGTTATTTCTATTCATAATACAAGTGTTTTAAATATAACCTAAATACCACTATTTTGTAGATGTAGTCACTTTACTTCTCCATAATCACGAAGAAAGTGGAACTGAGACCATAGAACTTTTGTGAAAAGAGTAAATAAACAAATCTACCCAACAGTTGAAATGTTTTTTTTCTTTCACAAATGATAAATAATGTATGCATTTGTTTCCTGTATAATACAAAAAAGAATTGAATGATTTAGGTACTTGACCAATTTTAATGATTTTAATGTCTGGCCGACCAAACAACCTAAGTTAAATATTTTGCAGAAAACAGCCAACTATAGTAAAACTCTGATATATACATACGTTATATATGTTGTGTCATTATGTATTGGATATATTATTTTATATTTATATAAGGGTACTTAATTGTAAAGATGTACCTAATTAATTTGTCATTATGAATTTAAAAATAATCAAATTATGTATTAAAGGAATTACGGGGATTTCTAAAAACTTAGTTGATACACAACCTTAAATATGCATTTAGCAGAAAACGGCCAGATCTAATATTAAATGATACCTTATTCAAACTTTGAATGTATGAGGTGACATTCTGTATTAAAACATGTTTTTGCTACGGCAACTTTTTAAATTAATGAATACATTGATAAAATTATCACACTTATGTATTTATCCGTTTTCATTTATTAAAGAGAACCATATTTCAGAAGGCTTTAGTCTTCCTTGATGGGATGCTGATGCATCTAAACTCTTTACAGTAAGATTTTTCTAGTGCTGAGGGGTGCTTTCTGCAAATTGCGACGTGCCGTTTTTGTGATAAATACTTTTTTCAGAAGGTGATTGTTACAGTTGTTTGTATACAAGTGACCTGATTGTTTTTAGTACAACAAAGAATCAACTTTACTGCACCCGATACCACCAATATCTCAATTTTATTTCCGCATAACTACGTTCAAATAAGTTACTGGTAAGATATATTAAAAATAATTATTCTTCTTTCTGTGACATATCAGGTCAGCTCGACGTTAGCTATCACTCTAGAGTAGGCATTCCGGTCCTGTGCCAACTGGAACAGCGCCTCAACCCCGCGCACTCCCGTCCAGTCGCGGATGTTTATCAGCCAGAACATCTGTCAACTTCCAGCTCCACGCTTTCCCTCCATCTTCCCCATTATGATTAGCAGTAGAAGCGCATATTTGCTTCCGCGCATGATATGGCCCAGATATGCGAGTTTTCTCTGTTTTATCGAGGACAGTAGTTTTTTTCAGCACTGGCTCGTTTCAGCACCTTCACGTTGGTCACTAAATCTGTCCACGGAATTCTCAGCATTTTTCGGTGAAGCCACATTTTAAAAACCTTTAATACGTTTATGGAGTTTACCTTGAGAATCCATGTTTCAACCCCGTAGAGCAGTATTGACCACACATAGCACTTGACTATTCTCTGTCTCAGTCGTAAATTAAAACTATCACTGCAAAAGAATGATTTCATGCCATTAAATGCTGATCGTGCTATCTCTATTCTGCATCCAATTTCCCTATCCGGATCCAGATCATGTGTGATTTGACTGCCGAGATATTTTAAATTAATCACTTTCTCGATTGTTTAACCATTTATTCGCAATACGACATTATTGTGAGGGTTTCGGCTAAACACCATCATTTTTGTTTTGGCCACATTAATGTTCGAGTCTATTACTCTACCAGCTTTGTCGATTTTACTAAGAAGTTCCTGAAGGACCCATTCGTTGTCAGCCAGGATAACGCTGTCGTCAGCATATCTGATGTTATTAATAATTTCGCCGTTAATTTTTATTCTCGTCTTGACATCATAGAGAGCATTCTTAAATATCTTGTCCGAGTATACTGCCGTCATAAAAAAGAAGGACGCATCTATAATTTTTTTTCGAAAATGAGTTAAATACATTTTCGAAATCAGGATAAAAATACGCATCTACTAAAAATACATCTATCTTTCTAAAATAACCACATCCCTTTTATTTTCACTAATAAATGAGACTAAACTGCAAAAAGTCTTGAAGACTACCAAATATAAAAGGCTGTTTTGACTTATATAATTATTGAAGACTGATCAAAATACTTATTTTTTCTTCTATTCCGTTTTTATTCAACATCAGAAATGAATGTTCTTACTCGTTTTCAATTGAATTTAAGATTTGCTGGTAATTTCGAAGTTAATTGATTAATAGGTCGGCGTAACTAGTTTAGAAAACAGTAAATGACCAGTAACGTCTATTTTATTTAGTTGAGTAGAATCAATTGGCATATTAACACTAAAAAAGAAAGACATATACTTAATTACTAAATAAAAAGCGCGTTTCTAGCTAGAAACATCTTTTCATTGAAGTAGAACATATTTTCTTGTATTTTTTTACTAAAAACAAGAAGAAAACGTTAATTTTTAAATATGTAATGTAAAATTTATTAAAGTGAATATATATATTCCGTTAAGGCAAACCATAAAGCAGGTGTTACCGTCCATATTGTCCGTTTTTTTTTCAAATTAAAAATGGGCACCAAAAGTTAAATATAATGATACAAGTTTAAACGCCATTTGAAAGAAAATAATTTGCTTTTTAAGATGATAATTATTCGCTTGTATTATACAAATTGTTTTATTTGATAACAAGCCTTCAAAATGAAATGTCAAGGAGATGAAAGTGATCATTTTCAAGACCTTTTTCTGTTCACGTTCAATCGAGGTAATATAGCTGCCAAAGCTACGCGATTAACGGTGAAGATGCTTTGAATTGTTGTGTCCTCGGGCCTAACTTCAACGTACATCAGGCTTAAGAAAAAGACTGCTGGCCTTATCGGTTGAGTTCGGCTTAGCAGAGCGTCGTCTTTGTTATTCATACATTTATACAGGTACCGGACTCGTGCGACAGAGACGACGTTCTACAAAGTCAGCAGCCTCTTTTTTAAACCACATGTACTAAATCACCGGATATTTTATGTGTGATAAATAGAACAATAACCCTGTACTTGTGATTCACACTAAATTTCAACTCTCAGGTAATCATTCTAAAAAATATATTAGTATCTCGATAAGTACGTCTTGTGAAGTAGTAGTTGGCGTTTTTGCTTACCATGCCTGAAATCTTATGATTGATTACCGGTAGGACGTGAAATATTAATTTTAAAGCAGTCTTACCGCTCAATATTTCACTGCTTCTAGACTGGCGTCCAAGGCGTAAGACTGATCACCTTACTTTTTATGTAATAAAATAATTCGTTGATGCACCACTAAGTTATGATAAAGTAAATATGATGACGATAATAATCATTATAATAATACAGAAGTAACAAGCCATAAAAAATCACTATTTTTAAAAGGTGTTACCTGTAATGTATACAATATTTACCACGTATCATAATTTGAAACGTGTTTCAATGGTTGTTATTATATATTTAATGGTTCTTTTATTGTAAAACCTATAAAAAAAAATTAAAATGAAATTAAAATTTGGTTAAAGTTTTTTTTTTATCTTTATTAATGATCTGAGTTTTAGTGTTATATATCATGTTTGCTCACTGCAATATTTTAATTGATTTATCAAATTAATCATCGCGGTAAATAAATATGCAATGCAGCCGTAATATCTGAGTTTAAATCTGAATAACCAGTCTTCCTTCCGGTGGTCTTAACGTTCAGTGCAAAGATAAATAAATAAATAAAACAGCATCACTGATAATTAATCTCTAAGACAGTGATGAGTTTGATATGTATATTTCTTGATAACACTATTCGCACCCCAAAAATACACTGTCATAAGTCTAAATAAGTCTTTTATAAAGTTGCGGTTATACAATGTTTTTTTTCTAATGGGAACATTTATGTATTTCATTTTTTTTTCTGAACGGGATATTCTAAAAACAAGTTGAATATCGAGATCACTGCTGTAATAATTTTTGAGATTTTTTTTTGTCTCTGGCGGTGCCAAAATAGAAGGAAAAATTGCTCCTTGACAAATAAAAATAGCTGTCTGAAGAAGTTCCTTGTAATCTAGTAATGGCTTTTTTGTGCAAAATGAGCATAATTCAAAAGCAAATAATATGTATTTCATTGGATTCATAATATTTAAGAATTGAATTTTTCACTGAGTGGGTTAAAATCGATTGGACTTTAGATTCGCCAAAATGAAAAAAAAACACTTCTTAAAGCCTTTCAACTACTTTTGAAATCCACCAGGGCTGGTATTTTAAACGAAATTATAGCGCGGTATAGCGCGTTTTTACGTAATAAATACGCATTATAGCGCGCTGTAAACGCGTTCGGAATACCAGCCCTGATGTTATTAGCTAGAAGCTTCATTTACTACTCATAGAGAGAACGTCTAGTAAATAAATAAAATGAATAATTGATTTTGTGTACTCAATTGTTTTTTGGGACATTTGTTCATAAAAAAAGAAATTTAATATGGTTTTCGCCTCTCCCTTAAAGTCATCTGCGTTTAATCTGAAATAATATTTAAGTTTTGTTTATAAATCTACTTATTAAATTGTACATTAATTAAGGTTATCTCGGATATACTTCACACGGTGATCAATGGTGACAAAATATATCCTCCATCATTCAAGTTCTCCAAAACAGAGATAAGTGTTGAATGTTGAAGAGGAAACTGGTGACATCGACAGATTCTCTCGCTACTCCTGGAGAACAAGCAATGCCAGGATTGATATACGTGTAAAGGGTAATGTTTCCGATCACCCGACTAATTTTTGTATTATTTTTTAAAGAAAAAAATGCTTTTTAAAACATTTTTACTTGTGAAAGTTCTGGGTGTAAGTTCATTTTTATTTATTATAAAAATAAACTATAATTCACAACAAATTTGAGGCAAAATTTCCTGTGTCTGAGCGGATGAAAAAAACAGTTCTGAAATAAAAATAAAACCATGATCATTGAAGACGCGATGGCTACACTCACGTAAAAGTCCTAAAAATAGAAATCGAGTACATAAAATTACAAATGTTCTTTTTTTATTTCACAATCTACTTATATTTATTAAGTGTACTGTAACTTTCGAAAAAAGAAACTAGCACTTGTGCCTGGTGAGTGGCTTACACTGTTTTAGTTAATTAGTAGATTTGAAGTTATATAATTTCAAATAAAATAAAAATGTACCTACAACAAATGTTATTTGATGTTACAAATATACTTATTTATACAAACATATACATATATGTACCCACA
Source organism: Micrasema longulum (assembly GCF_059751315.1). Taxonomy (NCBI): domain Eukaryota; kingdom Metazoa; phylum Arthropoda; class Insecta; order Trichoptera; family Brachycentridae; genus Micrasema; species Micrasema longulum. Next base: position 368,286 of record NW_028279101.1, on the reverse strand, counting down.
TACATACATACACGTATACATGCATACATACATACATACATACATACATATATCCACAGATGTACATACCTACATTAATATAATGTATCAATTCAGAAATAAATCAGTTTTAACTAAATGTACAGTATACATGAAAATAAAAAAAATAAAATAAAAATAATAATAATGAAATAAATAAAAAAAACCTAAAATAATAATACAGTAAAACTAATTAAAAAATTAATCCTGTTTTTACTAGAAATTTACTTTGAATTTATTTAGTGATCACAAATTAGCAATATTGTAGTAAGGGGTACAATGACAGCTTTAAAAGTTTGTGTTTTATTGTTTTTTCGGTTTGATTGTAAAGACGTAAGGACGTTTTAAATTTTCACTTTTTGAAATAGAATATGCGAACCTGAAGAAATACTCTTTATGATCAGTTTGGAAAAGGGGTGGGCATTTTTAATGTATAGTTCTAGAACTGACACATGAGACGAAGACAGATTATCTTTTCTTTATGTGACAAAGGTGATCAACATACGCTGTGGTCGGTGTACCAATGCAGTGGCCTGAAATGGAAGAATCAATGATTTTCGTTTTATTTTCTAAAAATAAATTTACTTAATTATTAGCTACTCACGACACAAATAGAAATGATATTCTAACATACTCTCAACCTTACATTTGTTATGGTTCTATCATATAACCTAGACCCTATAAACCTGCCATAAAAGTATATCGCTTTTAGTATACTTGCCTTATAAGTACAAGGTGTTCATAAAATATACTACAACTAATTAAAATGAAAACCAACCCGTTTTAAGAGCGAAATACCGCAATCGAAACATGGGAAAAAACTTTTTCTGATAAATTATCATTGATATGATTAAGATATCAAAAAAATGCATAAAGCAAACTTCAGGGTAAGCGTAAACCAGACAATCAGAGTCCCAGAGAATCGCTTAAAGATAAGATTGAAAAATCAATACATTGACAGTCACATGTCAATAAACTTATGAAAATTTGATGTATGTACATAAAAATATTTAAGATTTTAGGCAAAAGAGAGTTTTTCATAGATTCAACACTAGAAATAAAGATATGCTTGTTGTGCACACTACTAGACTGCAAAAAATTAGTAATTCTTTTGCTTTAAACTGCATATGATTTTACAACAAGGTACCTCTTGAAATTCAAGCTTTGCCAACAAAAAAAATAATCGATATTGTCAAGCATAGGCTGTTCGGAAATAGCTACTATAGAGTCAAAGAATATTTGCAGGACAAGACAGCTTGGCATAAGATTCTTGTTTATTGAATTTAATTTATTGATTTTACTTAGTTGATTTAAATTGCGTTGTTGTTTTATTTTTTTTCGTTTGTTGGGTTAAGTTTACTAACTGTCGAATTATGTTTTATACTTATAGTTTTTTGACGTTTATAAGAGATTAAATGAATTCTATGTAAATAATAATACAAAAATAATGAAATTAAGGCAACGGCTTTAATACTTACGCTGATGGGCACTAAAGTTAATTTTATTTTTTTAAATTTATGCGGTTTAATCAAGTTACTGTCTCTGGATATGAACTGAACAAACATTTTTACACTATTCATTCTCTTCAAAAAGATGTAGTGTACTTTATGTGATTTATTATAATTTGTTTTATTTGGGAAAACAACAGTTTTACGTACATATTTATAGAAAACAGCATATATATTGTATAAAATCAGAACCAATAACAGTTTCCTACACATTGAACAAAGTTAGTCAAAAAAATATAATACATATACTCGTATGCATATAGTTCATACATATAAAAACTATACTATTTGTTTTTTTAAATAATGAAAGAAAGACATACATATTTTTTAAATGAACAGTTGTTGTAAATGGGGCAGGATTAGGTCAGGAATTCATGGCCAAGGCCAACCAAGGACAAACATGTCGCGGTTTTATAGAAACGTTTTTTTTTTTTAAATTTCTTTTTTACCTTTCTCCACAATATCCGTATTGATTTCGAAAAAACAATTAATTATTCTTAATCCATTTAATATATTTTTATCGGTATTCGTAGTATGCGATATTTTCCTTTTTAGTAATTCATACTTAAAATCTAAATTGATGTTATTAGGTTAAAATGTATAATAATACCATAGTAGTAATATTTTTTTTAGATATATTTTTATTATTTGAATACTTCATATGAATGTGTAACATAATTTAATTAACAATGTATTCCTCACTCAAAAACTCGTGCCAAGGAAGACATTTTACAATTTATGTTGACCTCAATTTATTTCCTTTATATATTTGTTTTCAAACAGATTTATAATAGGTTTTTTATATAAACATCCCAAAACAAAATAAATTAAAATTAAAATAAATCTCAAATAAGTGTACGTAGCTTGGATTAAGGGAAACCAAAGTTTCAAGATTAATTGCATTTCCATCGACTGGACGAGTGAATTAAACAGCTTTCGATATTGTTCCTGTACTTTTTTCATGCAATTTGCCAAACTCACGGTGAAACAGACACAAATTAAAATCACGGTTTATAAAATTGAATTTTCAAAGTATCGGTGATAAGAGATGTATTTTTAAAAACACACCTGTATCTAAGTGATTACTTTTAAAAAATTTCAAATATTGGATATTTGTCAAAAATATAAATCGAAATCAGTAGTGGTCACAAATCTCAATATGAAAAAATACTCATCAATTTGCCGTAATCATAATAATATATACCCTGATGAGGACATGATTTTAGAGAGGAATTAATACTTTTTTGACATAAATACAACGATAATACATTGACCAAGGTAAAATAAAACATTTAACCTCATTCCATCCCAGATTCATGGAAGAGTGTGGGATTGCTAAGCTCAGGAAGGTGCTGGCCACATTTTTATTCCGTATTGGTCGGGGGGTCAGAAAAATTGACCAATTTAGAAGGACGTAAGTTGATTTCTGGTTTAACTGGTAATGGCTTATGATTGATGTGTTAGTGGTATATGTATTATTTATTTTTAAATCCGGAAGTAGGGTACACGTATGCATATTCTTATGTGTGTTCTAATTATATTAATATCGTATAAAAATAAAGCTTATACATAAATAGTTTAACACATACTCGTATGTTTTAAATTTAAATCCGAATTTCGATAAAATATTAATGAACCTTTGCCTAATTTATTAAAATTCAATTTTATTTAAATTTGTCACTGCTAATTTAATGATTCTTTTCCATTTGTTATTTTACATTTTACATTAATATGGTCTCGTTTTGAATATTAATTATAAAAATGGGAAAACTAACATATTGGATAAAATATTTTTTTGATAATATTTATGAGAAAATTAACATATTCTAATAAAAAATATCAACTGTCTTAGAATGGAGATGCTATCCCTAGTTAAGCAGTTAAGATGACTCACCAGTAAAAAAAAAAAAACTTTTACTACTTATTGTACAAATTGCTGTAATTTGCTGTAATAAATACGTAAATATGTAACCATATATAAATAAAAATAATTTAAAAAATTAACTTGTTGGGTGACAAAAAATAAATTAATTTAAGAGTGAAGCCGATACGAAGACCTTCGCTCTTTAAAATGGTTTTCAGTTTTGTGAGGGAAGTGTTGTAACTAAAGTTGAGGTAGAGATTTTAAGGTGATCTTAATATGTAAGGGATCCGTATTAATCTATTCAAATCGATTGGTGTACAATTCAATATCTTTAAATCGGCTTCCGTCAAAGAGAATCTTGGACTATCAACAAAAGATTGCTTCTAAAGAAGCGCGGAGGCTAGATTGAAAGCACTTCACAAATATATCCATTACTCCACACAACAATAATATAAGACAAATTGCCTGGACATTAGAAATTATATGAAGCTGTTTCTTTTGATTTAAAAATACCTTCGCATGAAACAAATCGACAACCGTATCGAATTACGAGTAATAAGTTTGATTGCAGTTGATTAAACAGATAGGAAGACGGAGTTTGTCATGACTATGAAAATAAAAACTTTTAGTATTTATTATTTCATAATAAAACCTTTATCAACACCCGGTGATGCATAAGGCACTGCATTATTAAGTAAAATGCAGCATATATCGATCATCTCTTATATGAAGGTAAGGTGATCACTATTACGCTTTAGGTGGTAGTCCGGTGACACTGAAATCCTTTGGCGAAAACTACCTTATAAACAAATGTTTTATGTTAATCCTTCCGGGAATCGCACCCAGGACCTTAGGCTTTGTGGCGAATGCTCCTGTAAGGAACGATTTCTCTAGTCGATTTCCTTTTACAGGATTTTTATCAGAGAGCAGCCGTCGAGTTGAAAATACTCGTTTACGACTCTAGTTTTATTTCACACTTTTGTAAATCAAAATGTTTCAGGCTTCTTCCCAATATTCGGTAAACATGTTTAGAAAAGTAATATTTTTTTGTTATTTCTCTGCACATACTATAAATTCAATTACATAAAGTTAATAGTTTATGATAAATGATGTTCAAAAAAATTTAAACAAACTTTAAGTCGTTTATGATTATTTGCGATTTTTCGTGTCCGGGCGGTTGAAGAATACTGTTATGTGTGTGAAATAGACCCAGGACCCTGAACGAGCAATTTTGGCCCGATGGCTATCTCTTAGGTAAGAATCCTGAAAAAGGGAATCGAGTTAAGATAAGTCTGCCTCTTAGTGTAGTAGTTAGCGCGTTTGCTAACCATTCTTGAGGTTCTGTGTTTTTACATAGTAAAATATCTAAAAAAGAAACATACACCCATCTACAATTCAAATACAATCATAATGTTGCATTTGTTTAACAATTGTGTCGTACTTCAATCATTTGCCCCTAAAATGGATGGGATTTGACAGGTGGAAAAATATTATTTTAAAAATATATATTTGCTTTGTTGAGAATCAAACGCGAGACTTATGGAGACCTACGCGGTAGCTAAATTTAGCAGAAGTAAGATGGTTTATTTCAAATTAGCACAAAGCGTTATAATTGTAAGGTTTTTTTGACATTTTAAAATTTATTTTACTGATATTTAAACGTGTAAATCATACGATGTAGAAATATCTGAATTTACAATGATATTTAATTGGACAAAATATTGATTCAACTAATGAATTACCCACAGCACAAAATATTGAGGCTTGTGAAACGCGCCTTTTTGATTATTTTGAACTTACCGGAGATCAAACCAGGAACCTATCGTGGGTGAGGCAAGCGTATTACTCACTACCACACTAGCCCACCTATTGCCTTCTCTAAAATATTTTTTGTAATATATTTTGCATATGAAATATTTTTTCTTATGGGAAGCAAAAAAATATTTTAACAATATTCTGAATATGTTTTATTTTTTGTAGACAAGGGCTGGGTTCAACTCCCTAGTCAATTATTAATATTGATGAATTAAATAAAAAAAAGAACATCTAAGAGAAGTCAATATGGAAGCATAGGCTTTTATTTTGCATTGTGCCAATCAATTTTAGGGCACGGTATAATTTGATGGGATGGTGCGAGTGACTCAGTTTTAAATAGTGTATTTGTTGCACAAAAATCCATACTTAAAATAATACTTAAGACTCCCGATACAGATATCTTCTGAAGAAATATTCTACAAATCACAACTTATGACACCAAAGCAATTATAAACTAAAACAATACTCACTCACAGATAAAAAAAAATCTTCTTATTCAAATGAAAGACATGGTCCCTATAATACATCACATACAAATAATATAATCACTAAATCCTCAACACAAAGACAACTTAAACAGATGCAAACTAATACTACTCTCGGACAGAAGGATTTTGAGTATTATTTAATTAAAATCTTTAACCTACTTCCACTATCTATTAAAATAGTTAGTAACGAGAAAATGTTCAAAAAGGCTGTTAAAAACGGATAGAGGAGCTAGATAGAAGTAAAATGTATTGTCTTATTCGCCCAAACTAATATTGAATCAACTGATCTACAAATGTATAGCCAATGTTATGTTTTAGTTCTTTTATTGTGCGTTTTGTAATAAAAATAATAAAGATGTACTTAGTTCATTATTAACATAAATACGTAGTGTTTAAAAATATCTAAAGCTTTTCATAAATATATCAGTTTATTAAGTCCTCTTTGTTTATTCTCAAATCTGAAAATGTTTGAAAAAAAGCATATTGTTAAATGTCTTTGGCACGAGTAACCCCAGAAAGATCACATTATTTTTATCATTAGTCATAGTTTAAGTTTTAAAAAGATTAAATGTAAAATAAATAGGGTTTATGAAAATTTCGAAAACTCTTTTTTTTTTTGTTTAATCACTGATCAAGGATAAGTTTAAAAATTGAAAAATATTTTCAGGTGTTACCTTGTATGTATGTAGGTGAAATAATTTGTTCGAATGAATCTCCCCCGCATTAGTTAAAGCTTAATTTTTTAATTTTTTAACGTCAAAAAAGTCAACAGATGGAAGATTTGAAAGAATATGGATGTTCAAAAACAAGCAGACATGCGAAATGTTAAACAGTGTGTAAATTGTTTACTTAAACCAGCTAACGACATGTCATAAGACATGTAAATGCCTAGACTTTCATATTTTCTTCTTTAAGATGTTTTCCATCTCTGTTGTAATAATTTAAAAAAGAAAATTTCGCTATTTATTTACAGAAATATTAACTTTGTTTACCGATTCGTAAGTAAATAAAATAAAAACTTACAGAACGCATGCAGTTTGCAGGACTGTTTAATGTTACGGTCAGAATGTTAATTTATTCTGGTTTTTTTTACGAAAAATTCAAGTTGCCAGGTATTTTTCTGACAAATAATAATTTCAATCAAATTTGTCAACCTGCATTTGACAATTTGTAGGCAAATTTTAATGCTGATGAAAAGATAAGTGTGTACCATAATAGAACACACTATAAAAATATTCAAATTAAAAAAATTTCGAACCATTTGCGTAGGATAAAAGAACGCCTTGTTTGAACTAGGAAAAAATGAATATTGTAAAAAGCGCCAAGAGATTGGCGCCCTGTGGCGGAAATGTGAAGTTCCCGGAGAGATCTATGAATATTTTTTCTGTGTTGAAATTTAAATCTATTTTTTGAGCAAGATTCTGGTTACTCGCATTGTTTTGTTTATTTGTCTGGATCAGGTTTCAACCAGTTAGGTAGTGCTTAATTTGTAGGTCAAATTGTTCGATGATTTAATACGGCTTGTTCGATAACAAGCCGTGTATCATAATTAAAGCACACCCCTTTATCGATATTTTTAGTGAAAAAAATATTTTATACTCTTTAGTCCCGAGACCATGCGTTGAAATCACTTTGATATTTATTTTTTGCAACATATCAGGCCATGAAGCCCAATTACAGTGGTGAATTACAGAACACTTAGGCTTGATGAAAATCACATTATTTTTTTGTGTTCTCACCGAGAATCGAACTCAGTGCCTTCCGTGCAGTCAAGCGATTTTTCCACAACACCACGGAGGCCGCAAATATTGTTTTTTTCAAGATAAAGTTGGCATTTGTGTTGTTTTAAAAAAAATACATCCAACTTCCCGTAGCACTAAAACTTCTTCATTATGCATACTGCAAATAAATCATGTTTCCGTAATATCAACATACGTTAAATTTGTTATTCTTTTTCTTTTCTTTTCTTTTCATGGTCACGTCATACCATATTAATATGCTATAAACTTGTTAATAATTCAAAAAGGAATTGCCCATGCTCAGACGCTGAAGTTTTTGTGGGCATTTTCTCCAATTTGTGGTATAGCTTAATTTTAAGATGTTTTTTTCGAAAGTGTTTTTGTTATTATATTTCTATGTAAATATACGCAAGGAAAATAAACAAATAAAAAAATATAAAAAAAATTAAAAATGCGTTTTTGTCAAAATGAGCGAAATGCATTGTTTCATAATTATTTTTTCGTTGAATCTATTTTGTCCGTTTTAACGAATATGCAGCAAAATGAATTAATCCGCATTTTCCAATGCTATTTTTTTTGTGCAAATAGCCTAAAGCTTTACAAATCATACTTATTTACTGCCCAGCAAAAAGCGTGCACTTATGCGGCCAAAAAAGTTTTTCCTTCAAATAAATATTATGTATCCTCGACACCAAGAGGTTGAAGAATGTTAACTTACAATGTAAGAATTTGCTGCGTAAGTATAAATGAACAAAAACGGTGTTTTAACAAGCAACTGTTGCTATAAAGAGTAACAATTACTCCAAACGAAAGTAATGAGGACCAAAATAAATTCTGATTTCGAAATTATATACCAAAGATGAGCATAATAACAAGTGGTACATGTTTTATGGATGCTGATAAAATCAATAACTTATATCATTTTAATTACGCATTTATACATATTTATAAAATGTTTATTAAATTGTTTATTATGTTTTTTTTTGGAACGTGAGCTCATTAGCATATTGAGAAAACTACGGGTACTGCTCTCCCGTTATGAAGAGTGCAGTATCTAGCATTTTCGACGACATTTTGTTTAATTCGGATTCGGATTCACAAAAAAAAGATCTTTATTTTAGTCTTCCTTTAGAAACCAGGAAGCTGCAGTCACTAGATTCTCAACAACAAACCATCAAGCCGTTTCTCCCGGAAGGGTAAGCAAAGAGGATAAAACGCCATATTAGACTGTATGTTCAAGTATATCTCGGTTCTTCTACATTTATACTTCCTCTCATGCACGCGCGTCAATTATTCTGATTATTTAGATTTCACTTAATGTTCAGTGTATATACATCCTTAATACAGTTTTATTTAAGTTTAATTTATGTTTTATAATTAAACATTAACTATCATATGAAAACTTAATTGATCTCTCTGTTGTACATGGCATATAGTAATGACATGCATAGTATTGAAACTACAAAAAAACAACACTATTTTCTTTTACCGCGATTTTCATAGAAACATGTCTAACTCAATACTGCACTCTTCATACGGAGGGAAGGGTAGTTCTGTAGTATTTAAACTCCAGAACCCGTATTACAATAGGAAAGTAACTAGTTAAACTTCACTTATCTAAAAAAAAAAGCGGTATTTAAAATTTTTAAACAAAAATGACAATATTTCTGTTAAAATTTGATGTATCTTAATCGGTAACATGAAATATAATATTTATTAAATAAAATATACGCATCATGGTAAAGAAAGCTTAATTTTACTTAATATATAATTTAAGACTGAACTATACGAAAAAACACACCACTTTGACGTAAAAAAATTAAGACGATAAAAATTGTACACAAAATTACACTGTGAAACATAGAAGACGATATTATAACATTTACCAAATATGCTAACATACACAAATATAATACTAAAAAATAACAACACCATTTAAAAAAAAGCAAAGAAAACGTGGAAATGTCAAAAATAATATTTAATTAACTTTATAATGACTTACCTTACTACTTAAAAAATTAATGGAGACAAATTAAAATTCAACCTGAAAAATCAAACGATGCCTTTATTTATTTATTAAAATTTTTGTACGTAATGTTATTTGTACATTGGCGGGTTTATTGCCAAATGGCAATTTCTTCCAACCAACCAATAAAATAAAAGTTTTATTTTTATAATACAAGTTACAGAACATATTCAATAGAAAATAAAGATTAAAAATCTAAAGATCTATAAAAATAGAAATAAACGTATTTGTTTATAAATTACCTTAAATCAAAGCTATATTTCAATGGGAAAAAAGAGGAAAGAGGAAAGGAGGAGAGATAAAGAAAGAGAAAGGAGATGTTTCTTCAGACGTCATTTAAACAGAGATAATGTAGTAACATCTTTGATGGTGGATGGGAGATGATTCCACAGTCGAGCTGCATGGCCACTATATGAGTTAGAGAAGAAAGAGGAATTGTGGATGGGTAAAGGGAGTGCCTTGAGTATGAGAACGTAGAGGTAAACCATGAACTGATAAGCGATAAAAAAAAATTCACGCAGAGCGTTAGGGTTATGGAGTACATTAAACAGAAGTGAGAGGGAGTGATAGTCTCTCCGCTGTCTAATTTTGAGCCATTTCAGTTGCCTACGACAATGAGAATTGTGGTCATATTTCCTAAGACAAAAAATGTAACTTATGCATGTATTTTTTACTAATCAAATGAGACATAACATGACTAAACCTTATAATATTTATTTTGTAACCCTAACGGGTTTTTAAAAATACATATTTTTTTAATTCAAAAAGATAACTCCATTGTTATTGGGCCCCAAAAGTCAAAGCCTCGAACCCTGCTATACAGCAAGTTTAGTATTGAATACACTCGTCCAGTGTTCGGGTTCTAGTTCACACACAGAACTGTATTCTTCATCAACCTGCACACTATAATATATAAAATTAAAAAGACTAAACATTCTCCAATATCATTTTCAATAAAAAAATATAATTATAACACGTTTACTTGGAATTAAATTTTGATTAGAATCGAAATTGTAAAAGTAATCTTAAGATTTAAATCTTGTTTGCCTACCGTGCAAACCATTGAAATGCGAGGCAAACTAATTTGTAAGTTATTTATATTAGATACTAAAAAAACAAACATGTTTCTTTGCTACAAGTAATGTGTTGAAGTCTCACAATTTGTTCATACAATTTATTATCGAAACATCGCATCGTGTGATAAAAATAGATTAATAATTTAAAAGGCATCGTAGCTCTATACCATATCTATACAAATACGGCCGCTCATGGGGTCCGATATGAAAAAACATGATTTAGATCATACAAATGAAATTAAAGGAATTTCTATGGTGTTCCGTACCTCAAGTTGCGTGATTTATACAACAGCTCATGTGTTATGATGAAGTTTGAGCTCAAAACAAAGAATATCACCGCATCTTTGTTATTTATTTATGATTATTAAGAAACGAATTTATTAGCTAATGTTTAACACTTTAGCTCAATTCTACCTTGAAATTTTTTTTTTTAAAGTGAAACAAGATACTCGGTTTAATTTAATAAAATTCACATAAAATAATAAAAATAGGTTTATAGTTTTATTCCACTTTTATTTATATTATTTTGATTATTTTTTTACCAGTGACCGGGTTTTGTCGTGACCGACATCGCCAGACTGCAGAGCTGAAAAAAATTACAAAAAATAATAAATAAAAGTGGAATAAAACTATATACGTATTTTTATTATTGTTATTAAAATGCAGTTCTATATATATATATATAGTTGGATAATTTATAAAGCGCCATTTTTGTGAAAATCACCTCAAGGGCGCTGTACAATTAATAAATATCCCAGTACGTCTTGCAGCTACAGAGCGCATGGACGGTTGGGATTCTAGTTCCTCGTTTTCAATTAAGATCAATCAAAAATTATAATAGATAGGAGCTAGATTACAGGACGTCTTGCAGCTACAGAGCGCATAGACAGTTAGAAATTTAGCCCCCATTTACACATTTTAAAAATTGACAAATAAATTTAGTGTATTACAAAATAATAATAATATGAATAGTAAAAAGGAGTAAGATTACAACACGCCTTGCTGCTACTAAGCGCATAAACGATTGGAATTCTAGACCCCGTTTACAAAATTAAGGTATTTTAAAGTTGAAATATGAAAGCTAGATAACCAATCATCGTGCAGCTACAAAGCGCATGGATGAGAGGAATTCCAGCAAAGTTAAAACAATATCAATAAATTTATAAAAAATAGAGTATAGTAGTAAATTGGTCAATTGACCAAGAAATGTCTGTACAAAAACTCAATACATCAATAAAATTCGGTTAAATAATGTAAAATAATTATTAAAATCAACAATAATTTAGGTTTGGCAAAATTATTTTGATCAACAGATAAAAGAATGGAAGGAATTTAGATATACCAACATAGACAGAATGGTTAATATTACAGAGTATAAAAAGTGGCAAATAAAAATAAAAATTGGGAAGGTCCAATGTCTTGCAGGGTACCCGCTGGCACAGCGCGGGTTTAAACTGTGTAACTCGGTTATAAGCTTAGACTACACCCTGTCTGCGTAATCTATAAGTGTGAAAGCACAACAATTAATGATATGAATCATACATGTATAAAACATGTGAGTCGAGGTCCTGTAAAATAAACCAGCTAATGACAGGTCAAAAGCCTTGTAAATACCTAGACTTCTATGTTCCCTTCTAATACAATATTCTTCATCTCGGTTGAAATATGTGAATACTTTACTTTTCATAAAATAGATAAAACAACTTTGTTTTTAACCACTAATTTTTAAACTATTTTTAAAATAAGTGGTTAAAAACAAACATGTTTTATTTATTTTTATTTTTTTATTTATTTTTTACATATTTATTACAGCAATTTTCAAGTTATTATTTATACAACAAATTGATTAAGTTGTAAAAGTAAACATACATATTTTTTATTTTTGCTGTTGGTTCATCTAAACTGCCTAACTAGGGATAGCTTCCCCGTTCTAAGGCAGTAAATTATGTATTTTACAATAATATTAAAAAGTAATTACAGTTTTATCATAATGTGTGCTTTTTCAGTCTTAAAAGTAAACAATAAATACGAGAAAACATAAATAATACCAAAATCTTATTATCCTATTATAATTAATAACCACAAAGTTAGTGCTTCAAATATAAAATTTACTTAACTTTTCACTTAAACAAGCTTTCTAGATACGCTGCAATTGGAGCGAACAGAAAATGATGATAATGCCGATTTTTTTAAAACCACTAGTCGGTACACTTAAGGCTGGCGTCATGTGAAATCTGAGCTAAAGGGTGCATTTTACATTTTGGGAAAAAAAGGTAGACACGTGATTGTAAATATTGAATACCGGCGGCACGGTCCTGGAAAGGGTTGAACGAATAAGATAAATATATTACCATTGTTAAGAATAAGTCGAAATTCAGAGTTCAATATTATTGTTATAATTTTGCGAGGTTTGCTAGAGTGGAAATTATTTTGTTATGTAATGTTATAATTTTATTTACAAAGTACAATATATTTTATACTATTATATTTTTATAACACTCAAACTAGCTATATGGATATTTGTTTTGAACAAAAACCATCGCCAGCCATCCCACAAAACAATTCGATAGACCCAGCATCCCTAATCTCTTTTGGCAACTTATTATTAAACATCTTTAGGCTTTATAAGTTCAAATTGTTCTGAGTTGCTTAATTCTTATTTTTGGGAGTCTAGAACATTCACCCATCTAATAGGATAGCAATGAATTTTGTTTTTACGCTAAATATTACTAAACCTGTATTTGGGTAACAATTTTTTCATTAATTTCAAAACTTATTTAGGTACGTATTTAATCATATACTTTTGATAAAGCGAAAAATAAACCTTTTTTTCCGGTGTAAAAATTAAAATAATTATAAATCCAGGCACTAACAGAGTTTACGTCTTAAATCAACTAGTTTTTTTTGTTATAATACTTTGAAAAAATACTTATTGTAAGTCATTAGCCCAGTAAATTTCTAAAATTTAAAATTCCTTCATACGTAAATTATGATTTTTTGCATCTAGCAATAACAAAAATAGTTTTTTACAGAATATAAAAAGTTAAAAAAACAGGTCGTAAGTATTGACTCTTTATAGAACACATTTTTTGTTTCGATTTATGTCTTCCAAACCAAATGAAACGTGTTTTTTTAAAAAGATACTAAGCATATTGCATTAGAAAATCTGAGTGGTAGACAGATCTACCAGTGAACGTTATTACGATACTTTTGTGACATAAGACTTATTATTAGTGCAAAACTATTTAAATGAAGACCTTAATTTTGGTGGTATATGTATGAATGCATCGTTTTCTTTTAGTATATTATAAAGGGTTAATATTTCAAAAAAAAAAGTAAAATTTTAATGTTAAATCTAGTTTTACTTATACGTTTTTATGGGCATGAAATAATGCTCGTTCTAAGATGCCCGCTATCTAATCAACAAAAAGTTGAAGTCCAAAGGAAACATAAAAGATTTTGTCTATTTTCAGTTCAGTGCCAGCTTATGGCGTTAATTGTCGAAATCACTAAAGTACATGCTTGAACTACAAAAAAATAAGTATTTGACAAGTTAAATTGAAAAAAGTATTCCTAGCAGCTTAAATAGATACAAAAATACCTGTTCCAAAGCTTTAAATAAATTAATGACTTAATTAGTGGTGACTTCTTTTTATATTGTTTTTATATAACTTGGCATGCAACTAACCTTGAAATATTTGTTGTTTTGATACTTTTGCTTTAAAGTGCTCATTTTACGTGATCACTTTCACACTACGAATAATTTACTATTCTACACATGTGTGAGCATCCATATTTTATTTAAAACGTTTTAAACCATTTCCCTACCGTGCTTGTTTCCCAGCAGGGTTGTAGTAAAATATTTGGTTTAACTGTGGTTTCATGAAATATTTTATTGTTTCTAGACTGGTGTTCGAAGCGTAAGATTTATTACCTGATCTCTCAAATAACATAAATGATGATAAATTGAAATACTAATTAAGTATTCGATGGTTGCGGAAAAAGATGTAGGGGTCATAGCTGATGACACACATACATGTGTTTATCTGAAATATGGAACAACGGCTGCAAGAAGAAACTCAACGTTTTCTATTGGAAACAATATATTATATTCTACAAGACCAACAGTATTGCACATAAGACATCTATCTACATAAGAGCAACGTCCTAGAGGACATTAACTTCATTTTTGCCATGAAGACATCAAGGAAAAGGAACGCGGCCGATAAAGAGACCACGAGGCGTGGTAACGTCAGTCTGCCCAACCAAGTCAGCTCAACGCCGTCACTCAGTTACAGCGTGTAGTCCAAGTGCAGTCAGTTCAACACGGCATCGCCGTAACGCGCGTGGACATAATTCAATTCATTATAAATAATAATAAGTAATTAATTTCCATTAAACCTCTTATCTCGTGTCTTCTGTAAATCTGCAACTGAGGTAAGAGCCACAACCTCAACAACTAGCAAAATCCTACAAGGAAACGATGATGATTATTTTTCAATGAATTACTATACATGCCATTCGCGTCAGTATTTGCACAATAGTGTAAAAAAAATTGCAAACCTCTTGACGGTAAAATGACGAACTTGACAAACTTGACCGCAAACAGACTTAACCCAAATAGTTCCGCATAAGTGCGTCGGTTTTTTTGTTCAGACAATGGCGAAGGGTTAACAAATAAACCTTTGGGCCAAGGAAAGAAAGTGATGAAAGAATATTCCTTATTTGAAAAGTCAGTCAAAAGGATTTCTCTAGCAGTATTTTGATCCTGTACATATCTTTAAAAAATAATAATTATCATTATCATCCCTTTATCCGCACCCGATGAAGCATAGGGCACTAAATTTTAACACTAAATGCAACGTACCTTGATCATTTGTAACAGGAAGGTTAGGTGATGAGTTTAACGTTTCACGTACCAGTACGGGAACAGAGAAATATGTCAGTGTTTACCATTTTTAAAACAAATATTTCACAAAGAACCCGTTAGCGATCGAACCTGGGAATTTAATCATAAAAAGCGCATGCGCCAATCACTAATCTACCAGGCAGACTCATCTTCACTTGATTTCATCGGCAACACCTGTCAAGGGTTCTAGTTATATTTTACACACAGAACTGTATTATTCATCTGCCTGAACACAGACTAAATTGAATAATTGTAGAATGATTCAGAAGTTTCCACCTCTTAAAATTTATCAAAAGAGACCAATATCTCAACAGTGAGGAACGAATTTCGAAAAAAAAAAGTAGTACTGTGGAAAATTAAAACATTCATTTTGATTGTTCATTTATTAGGGATAATTTTTAGAGGGCATTTTTTTAAACTCAAGGATGATGTACAATAAGTATCTCAATACTTCTTGAAGTAACAGAGTGCATAGATGATTGGAATTCTTGTACGTAGTTTCCATTATAACAAATTTTAACAAAAGATACGAGCTAGATTACAAATACAAAGCACATTCAATCTGCCACTGAAATTATTACAGCACGTGAAATCAAGCCACCATTTGACTTTTTAGGGATTTTTATAAAATCGTTTGCATATAAGGCTATGTAACAACACGTCATGTAGCTACAGAAGTTGAAATCCTGGACCTTTAAGTAAAAATTTAATTCCATTTACAAAATTTTGTTTTCTTCATTAAAACAATACATTTATATGAAATACACGTTCTACTAATTTTAAGTTGCATTATTTTTGCGTTAATTAAATTTGGCGTACGTTATCGAGCTTTTAGTTCGAAAATTTTCAATAAAGATTTTTTCAGTGAAAAGAAATATTTTTGCAGTACTGTATGTACCTCAACTCTTTTTCCTTATAGAACCGCGTAGAATTGCATATAATATGGCTTATTGGTTACATTTTTCTGCATTATGTAAGAACGACACACGCTGTGTATACAATCCGCACAAGCAAGGTGCTCTCGAATTCGCAAACACAAGAAGAACCCTTAGAAAAAATCGAACCCTTGCATCATTATTTGTTACGTTTACAAATAAAGATCACTTGACCATTGTAAAATAACTACAAAATACGCGCAGTCCAATGTAAAATTGTAGCCATTCTGCATCTTAGGAAACTTGGGAATGTGAATGCATTGGAGTGGAAAAAATCGTATCGGCTTTCAGTTTTACAAAGTTCTTTTGAAATTTTACGGTAAATTGTGCAATGCAATTATTTGAAGCTTCTGAAATTCAATACTGCAGTAATTGAGTGAAGACAGCGATTGAAAAAATATGTTTGATGCAAAATTTCATTACTTATGTTTTTAAGCGTGAAACTTGTCTTTAAAAGTATCTAATGTTAAGAAATCTATATTCAATACATATAAATTAAATTTTTAATTGATATTTCCACTTTGGTGTCTCTTTCCTAAATGAAATAGAAGAATATGCAAAATTAGATAATGAGATCTTTTATGTTTTAATTTAAATTTCAGAGCCGATAAAATATAATGTACGAGTATTAAAATACATTATTATTGACCTTTTCTTAAATTAGCAGTATGTAAAAGTATAACATAGTAGGAAGACCATTTGCGCCGTTGATGACAATATTTTGGCTGTAATCAGCGGAATAAAGGAACGCTGGATTGACGTGGGGGGAAACATTTGTTCCGACTGGCGATAAGGTATCCTTTAAGTGTCTGATGATGTCCACATTTTCCACATAAGAGCGAATGGAGAAAAGAAGAAGAGAAAGTACTGAAACCTAAAATATGTTATGAGATAGTTAGGAATATGTTTCATTTTAGGTTATTATTATGAGTACTATCTACAATATTTGTCAAATGCCAATGCACGTAATACTTAATATAAATAGGTAATTACAAAAACTTATTTAAATGTGTATATATGTAAATATATGTTTAAAACCTATGCAAATTTAAATTGGCCTCGTGGTTTAGTGGTTAGCGTGTTTGCCTACTATGCAAGTGGTCTCAGGTTTGATTCCCGACATGGTCGAAATGAAATATTTATTAAAAAGTTTGTTTTTACACTAGAATATGTCTCTGGAGCGTAAGACTGACCATCTTTCTTTCATGTGAAAAAAATATCAAGATACGCTGCGATTGGTGTACCAATGCACTACTCTATGCAGTGCCCTATGCACCATTAGGTGCGGAAATGGAATAAAAATTATATTGATGATGCTTATTTATTAAAAAACTTCAAATAAACGAAAACAATAAGTCTTGCCCGTCGGAGAAAAATCCACAATTTATCTACAAAGAAATGAACATACCCAAAATATTAGAAACCATTAGGTGCAATGGACCAGATTGCACCGAAAAGTAAGGATTGAAGAAAAAAGTAAAGTAATAATTGTCGCATTTTCGTCAAAATGGACGAAATTTCTTGGTCAAAAAGACTAAAATACAACTCATTTTGGCATTTTTACGAAAACGTAACAATAATTGAACTTTTTCTTATGCAATTGACTCCAAGTCTTTTAAATTACAATAGAAGGTAAACTAAAAAAAATTGGGTGTAATTATTGAACTAAATATATCAAATGAGATAAAAGTATCGTTAGATACCGACTTAAATTACAAAGGCATTATATTTTATGGTTTCGTAGATATTTTATCTAATATGTATTAACAATAGTTTGAGTTTGTCTAAATTTTTGTAAACAAGGACTGGGTTCAACTCCCTGGAGAGCTGTTTATATTAACATATTACAACATAGATGTAGAACATTAAAGATAAGGTAATTAATAAGTCTAGGCATCTACAGGGCTTATGACCTGTCAATGGCTGGTTTCACATTCTGCCCATATTTGAACATCTTCATTCCTTCAATTATTTTATATGTTGATGTTTGTGAAGTTAAAGAGCCGAATCCTTTGTTTATGCAGGTGAGATTCATCTAATTGAATTATTTCACCAACATACTAGGCAACGCCTGAAAATGTTATTTTTAATATTTATTATATTATTCCAAAATCCAAATACGCTCGAAAATCCAATTTATAAATATACAATCGAATATTTTATTATATTCATTCAAAACATCCTGAGCTGTTTATGCCACGTCTATTTATGCAATATTGAATTATATTGATTTTTTTTTTAGACAAGCTGCAATATTGTCGGTAAGCGATTTTATGCATAAATCGCAGAAATTGTGATCAGGGAAAGGATAAACAGCATGAAACCCTTTGATCCTTAAAGGATACAATAGATACCGAGCACATGCCCATGCAGATGTATATCGACCATCAATATCTGCAATCAGGGGTTGTAAAATTCGGACCGAAGATAAAAAAAAATAATCATGACCAAAATAAGTAGATTAGTGCAATTATTCAAAATGCAAGAATCGTTTCTATTTCAAAGTGGCCAGATATAATTATTTAAATTAATCAACTATAAAGGTATGCACAAAAATTAATTGGTTTCTAAAAACACTAAATAAAAATGATTGCATTCATTTAAATCAATATATTTAAGCAGTCATCATTATCATTACCCTTTCCATACCCAGTGGTGCATAAGGTACTGCATTCGTAAACCAAACCAGCTTTATTTAGATAATTTGTTACACGACAAATAAGGGTTACCCGTCTCACGCTTCAGGTGCAGTCCACAAACAATGAAATATTTCTGAAAAAATATTATTTAAAACCAAGATTTTACATTTTTAAGTACATTGCAGGGAAATGAACCCCAAGAAGGGTAGGCGAATGCGCCAACCACTTGGCGGACTTGTCTTTAATAAATTTTCTTATTCAGGATTTTTACCCGAGAGCAGCTATGGAGTCAAAAAAGCTCGTCATAGGTTCTGCTTCATTTCAAACACAAAATTGTATTTATTATCTGCCTGTACACAGAAATATTTAAATCATAAACACTGTTATGTCTTACATAAACCTAATTGGAAAATAAAATCCTCATCCTTCCATGTACGCTCCCTAGTCGAAAAATACGGTGCTCAAAAAGAGCATCCATGCATTTCTATCGGCTACCAGCTCCCGTGCGTCATCCCAAGTCAGGTTTGTTTCCCGTAGTTCTGACATAAACTGCCGATTAACAGTCAGCAGCGGACGTCCAAGACGTCGGGAACATGATGCCTTGTAAAGTAGGCAAGCGTGGTTAAAGCTCTCTGGAGGCATCCGCAGCCAACTGTATCGCCTCCGCTGGATGACAGTTGGCACCGAAGTTTACTGCGTCCGTTCTTCTATTACTTCATTCCTTACAAAGTCAAACAACCGCACACTCAAGATTTTTCTGAGACACTAATTCTCGAAACTCAGTATTTTGCTGATTAGGGCCATAGTGAGGTGCTACGATTCACACCTGTAGAGGAGAATATGCGTTACATAGGCGACATTTGGTTTTCTTTAAGTAAATATCTGATCTCACAGTCTCTGTACAGTTAAATGTGGCACCTACTACTCCCAGTCGCACTCTTTATTATTTTTTAAAGGTGCCATTTCCTTTAACAAACACTCCCAGGTATCTGAAACTCTTGACCCTTTTGGTAATTTAATTAAATAAAATAATTGCAATGTAAAAATCAAGAATTTTCATTTGTATTGTGAACTTTTTTAACACAGAGACATATATTTTTTATATAATTACTTTTTTAAACACTAATTGTTATGTGCATCATATTAAAGCCGAAAAATCTATTAATTAGCTTAATCATGATGAAATCACGCAATTATTTACTAAATCCTGTGTATTTTACTGTACATAATGCGTATTCAAATATATATTTGTAAAAAGAAAATTAAATGTCCATTTACGCATGTAGAAATGAAATTAAATTTCTTATGAATTAAAAAAAAAACAGTTGATTGAGATGTAAACCCCTGCTAAATGTTAACCCGTGCCAAACCTTTCCTTTGCCAAAAGCACCTTTTGATGAATGTTTTCCTTGTTTTTATGCCAAAACTTTCCTCACAATGGTACCTAATATGTAAATGCAGTTTCTCCAGCAGATGTAATTTTGTAACACCAAACATAAAAATGATCAAACGCAAACCATGCTACCCCAATATCCTTCAAAGAAATAACATTCCCTTTTGAAACCAATAAAACATATTTTTAAAATTGGCAGATGTATTAACAGGAATAGTATTTATCAAAAGGTTTTCTTAAATTTTAATGTATCAAAAGCATATATTGATTATGTTTTATCTCTTTTTGTGTAGTGGCCTTATCATGTCTCATATCTCAGGCAGATGTGATTTGGGGAGTATTTGCAAAAATGTTTAGTGGTATACCACAGATTTTTTATTGGTTATGTGGGTGGTTTTGTCCTTTTTGTTATGTGTCTCCTGTTGAAATGGGCAGATGTGATATTTTGATGTAAAGCGTGCCTCAACAAGTGTCACCTGGCGTGGGTTAATTGAAGACTTGCTCTAGATTAAGTATGAAGAAAAAATATAAGAACACCTGGTAACAAGGTGCAACTGTACCAGCACTATAATATGTATTTCACAATTAAACAGGTTTGCTCCTTCTTACTATAGTCAAGTTTTTTAAACTTTTCAAAACCAAAAAAATATCATAGCTGTTATTTAGTTGAATATATGATGAAGTTTTATGATACGTATTTAAATCAAAAATATTTTGAATATGTTTAAATGTTTGTAGAGAAAGAGAGAATCTAGGGAGGTTTTAAGATTTAAATTTATTGCTAGAGAGTATACATAGAGTTTTATATTCCCCTCAAAAAATATTTTCTCTCTCTATGGGAATGAATTTCAATCTTGATAAGTCCCCAGGTAGCAGTGGCGAATGGTGATTTTATTTACAGGTAAGCTACATATATAAATAATATATAAAAGAAATACTATAAATTGATATTCTTATTTTTTTTTTGCACCACAACAGGCCAGGAGGCCCAATTAAAGTGGTGAATTACATCACAGAACACCCAGGCTTGAGAAAAATCACATTTTTTAATTTTTTTTGTGCTCTCACCTGGAATCGAACCCGGAACCTTCCGTGTGTGAGTCAAGCGTCTTGACCACTGCACCACGGAGGCCGCCCTGTGGTTCTATGTGATACGAAAACTCTCACCCATGAAATCAACTCAACCGATGTAACTTCGTGATATATTATATTATATAGATATATCATCCATTTCTTTAATATATAATTCACTAAAAAATATAAAAAAATACCACTCTGAATGCAATCGATATTCAGTCGGTATTCAATTGAAATTTCAACTGGCCGCATTGTTCTAGTAATTACTAGTGCTAAAAACGGCCGCGTGGAGCGCTATTATGTCCTGCAATATGACGCATGAAAGTAATTATGGTCTTATATCAAAAGTACCATCTTAAAGAAAAATAGTCCCTAAGAAATAATGTTTGAAATACTGTTTTCCAAATCAAGAATCTTCAAATAATTTGTGTAATCAGCAAGTTCAATCTAGGAGAAAAAACCCGCACTGGGGTTAAGACATTCAAAATAAAGTATACTTATTTGTATGAAAAAATAAGCTGGAATAATCGGCTAGTTTCTTAGCTCACCTCAGGCGCTGGGCGCGCTTTATTAAAATTTATATTTATATTAGGACAAAAATACAAACAGTGGAAATGATTTTAAAAAAATGGTAATTATTCATTTGTTTTTCTGTAAATAAAGTTAGAATAAAACATCATTATGGTTAGTCAAATATAATGGTAAGCTGCGCATAATCGCTTCTATACACGGTTCGCCCCTGCCAGGTAGTCGAGTCTACAAAAATTTGAACCTACTCAAAATATTGTTGGTTAAATTATCTGGTATAAGGAAAAGTAAAATAATATATATCTGGTTTCGGGTGATGTCTAGTACGTAAAAAAATTAGGCTAGATAAATTTCACCCACTTCAATAAAAGTATCAGATCATTCATTTTTAAAAAGTCAATAGATGCAGGAGTTGAGGTTATTTGGTTGTTTACGCACAGGCAAGTGTTGAATGTTTGCAGAGTGTGTATGGTGAACACTAAAACCAAAAATTTCAACAAATTTATAGGTTCAAGTTTGTTAGTGAAAATTATTTGTGAATCAATATCGATTTTGTGGAGAAATGTTTTCATAGATAACATTAAAAAATAAATTATTTTTAAAATATGTCCCTACAAAAACGGGCAAGTTTGGCCTCGATAATTGTGACGTCAAGATTCATGACGATGTTCTATTTGACTGTTAACGGTCACAAACAAAGTTCGAAATTTACACAAATCGTGACGTATTAGGGGCGTGGCCAATGCAATGGACCGTTTTCGCAGGAATTCAAATATATAAATGTAAGAAAATAAATAGTAAGAAAATATTGTTATTACTTGACAGTATTAAATAATTCCTAAACCTTATTAATTAAAAAAAAAATAATTAAAAAACCTTGATAATACACTGCGCTCGGGCTGATTCTGGAATATGGAACTACGTAAGTGCGCGCACGCGCAAATTGAGATCTGTCTGTGAAACCAATTTTTAAAAACCAATCCAGGTTTATTTTCCATGTTTTGTGACGGTTTTAAAACAAATTTAACATTTAATCGGTTGAAAAGATGGTACCACAAACTATGAATTATAAAATTTTAATGCTAAAATCATGGCATGAAATTGCTTTTTAGTTTATTTCATAACACTTCCTTGAAAACAAAACAAAAACCGGGTTGTGTTTCCGTGGAAGTATTGTGGACTCACGGGCCAAAGTTCCAAGGTTTAAATCCCACTGTACCATAACTCGATTTCCATTTTTCCAGCACAAGCTATTTAAGACTTTTAGAAATGGTCTGCAAAGTTCAATATTTGAGTAAATGATATGAACTCAGATATTTCTTTATCTTTCTAATAAAAAAACTTAATTTGTATTTTGGTCTTAATAGTTGCAATACAATGTTCACCACTTGCATACAAAAATTACATATTTTATTTGTACAGAATATTCATAATCAGCAAAAGTGCTGGAATGAGGCGATATAATGTTT
Organism: Micrasema longulum; assembly: GCF_059751315.1. Taxonomy (NCBI): domain Eukaryota; kingdom Metazoa; phylum Arthropoda; class Insecta; order Trichoptera; family Brachycentridae; genus Micrasema; species Micrasema longulum. The sequence goes on along the minus strand of NW_028279101.1, from coordinate 344,802 downwards.
TTTTTAAAATTTTAAAATTGGTTTTTTTTCTATACATATATTTACATAGAAATGTTATGACCAAAATACACTTCAGAAGAATACATCTTAAAATTAAGCAATAACATAAATTGGAAAAAATGCCCACTAAAACTTCGGCGTCTGAGCGCGGGCTATTTCTTTTTTGATTATGAAAAAGTTTATAGTATATAAATATGTTATGACATGACCATGAAAAGAAAAGAAAAGAAAAAGAAAAGAAAAACCAAATTAACACGTGTTGATATAACGAAAACATGATTTATTTGCAGTATGCACTTATTTTTTATTTCAATTATTTTTTTTTTAAAAAAGGTGTCAATCTATTCCTTCCATGCTAATCCAAGACCTCAAATCTACTTTAAACTGTTCCAGTGATTTCATGTTTTGTAGTTCCTTAGTTAGAAGATTGAAGGATCTTGGACGAACATGTACGGAGTGTTTCTGTGCAAACTTAGTTCTGCATCCTGGAACTGACAGTATAATGACACAATAGTTTTAATGAAAGGTCGATAAAATAACATAAGACATTACTCGTCTCATGGGTTGTAAAAACAGTAACCAAATTATTTCAATTAACTTATTAACTTCAACTTTAAAACCCAAAAAACCTCACAGCATGCTCCTGGTATCTACATAAATCACTACACTTTGGTTTTTTGCAAAGGGATGCTCCCGAAAAGAATATACTTTTGATTTTTTACGCGATTGCAAATTTCTTTTTACTAGGAAAATATCGATTTACGGATCTATGTTCTATTCACGATGGCTCCTAATGTGTTGAACTTGCGCCGTGATCAACAATAAAGACTGTCACATGATACCTTTGAATAACTGGTTTTTAGGCAGTGTCGGATTATATTTTGGCCTAAAAGATTAATATTTATTGTTATTCCGATATTATGAAATGTAATTGGTTTTTAATACAATATGTGATGGAATGTGGATTAACTGGTAAAAGAAGTATAGATATGGCTTATTATATGTATATTTAATTTAAATTTAACTTTTTTTAAAAAAAAAAGCTCCTTTCTTTTACCTTTTAATTGGAGCAGCAATTAAGAGTTTGTGTGTTATTCAGCATTTTTTTGTTAATATGTCGTTAATAAAAAAAATGACATTTTATCGAATTCAAATTATTTCAGTAGATTCTATTAATTTTCTGATAGTTTTACCTTTTTGGAGGTTTTGTTTGTATTTTATGTATCTTTTATTACGGTTTCATATATTTTGCCAGTTTTTAATTTTTTCGTAAATGGATTTTTTTAAGATTTCCGTATTTTAAAATATTATATGGTTTTTTACACGATTTTTGTACTTCATCTTTAGAAATAAAAACATGGTGTATTTTATATAAAAAAGTAAAGGCTGCCTACCGTTAGAACAATTTTTCTTTCACCTAGTGAAACAGTGTCTAAAATATTTACTTTAATTTAGCTTAATTGTATTAGATACCCTTTTCGTTGTTTTGCAAACAGAACGTTGTATTATTTACTATACCATACTTTATTTATATTACATTTTTAACTTAAAGCTCTATTTTTTGGCAACAAACTGAATATGACATATTATTGTAGGTTTGCCGATTTATATAAACGTTTTACAATTTTTATGGGTAATTATTATGATATTTTCACGCATAACAAGTTTAAGCAGTATCCTATTTTTTTTACAAATGCCTTTATCAATATTTTTTTATAGTTACTTAAATATTGTTTTTTGTACATGTTTTGCTGGGTTACTTTTTTTTAGGAATGTCTACTTTTAAGTATTTTAAAGAATGTTTATAATTTTCGTTTTTAGTGGCACATAGCTGTGTTATTAGCAAATGCATACATATATTTTTTAAATATATTTTTTTACCATGTATTTGAATGTAACAATAGCCCTCCGGACGTTTAAGTGAGTTAGATACATGTTTTTTTTTATTAAAAAATATGTATATTTATGAATTCAAAACGCCCGTTTACCTGTATACCTCTTACAGCATTAACACAACTGTATGGTCATGATGTCATTTTATTTTTAATTTTATTCCAACGTCACCTAATTGGTAATAGGTATTCCACCAGATCAATTCAAACCTTAAAGCAAACTAAGAGGAACATTTTTTAAAATTGTAAATATTTTCATTAGGTCCAGGTGGTCCTGTTAAAATAATAAAGTACAAACGATTTTTTCATACGAATGGCTCGTTTCACACAAGCGTAAAAATCCACACGGTACGATAAATTAACAAGAAAGATTGATTTTCATTGTATTAAGAATTTATTTAGTGTACTAACCAGTACACCACACGGCTGATAATTTTCCACTCGATTTTCGCTTGCAAGTTTTTCACTCTTTAGCCGCTAAACAAATTTATAAAAATACAAAATAATGTAAGAAATGTCTATCCATACAAATTTCACCGTGTTCTGTGGATTTAAACGGTATGTATCAAATGGGCCAATGCCTTTGAATTTAATTTTTCTATCGTCTGATGTGTCGAACATTGTGTTTTTTATGCGAGCGGTACCTTCTGTAACAAAAAGGATTTGCTTAATAGATACTTATGTGAGGTATAATATTACGCGAGTAGTTTTTTTACCGTTTCATAATAATTCATTTAGCATGAAGGTTTTGTTACTTTTTTTTATTTATATTATAATTATTTATCGTATTTATTTTTCGTATACGTTTATAATACGAGTTACCGATTTTATCATTTATTTGACAATGTTTTGAGTATGTCCAAAGGTTTGTTAACTGGCTAAATTTCCTTTCAAGGGAGTTATTTAGATTCGAATTTGTTGCAACAGAGAGGGAAAACATTTTTGAGAAGGGGATTTAGAAGTCTAGATATTTTTAGGGTTAATGACCTGTGAGCGGTTGATTTAAGTGGCCACTTCACACACTGTAAAATATTTACCAATATGCCTATGTTTGAACACCTATATTCCTTAAATTTTTCTAGCTGGTCCAAAAAAAGTATAAAAACTGGAAAATATTTTCAGCCTTATGTAAATGAAAGAATTTAGCCAGAATGGCACCAGATGAACAAAAGTTTTGGCTCTTTAACTTAACAAAGGTAAACAGATGGGAGAATTGTAAGAGTAAAGATGTTCAAACATAGGCCGAATGGTCAATGTTACACAGTGTGAAAAGGGGCCACTTAAACTAGCTAATTACAGATCAGAAGCCCTGTAAATGCCCAGACTTCACGTATTCCCGTATTTTATCAATGGATTATTTTATTTATTTATTTTATTTATTCATTTAAAATTACAAAATTAAATATTTATGAACTTATTAAGGCTTTTTAGGCTATGCCCGTGTCAAGCCACAATAAATAACAATAAAAATACATAGTAAAATTAATTAGATCAAATTATAATGACATAGAATCACAATCTAGAAAAAAATGTAAATGTATTAATAATCAAATTCCAAAGAATACAATGCAAAAAAGATAATCAGAAATAATTTTTAAAATATAAATTATACAAATTAAGAATCAGACATAATCAAATATACAAAATAGTGGTATCATTAAAATCAACAAAATAATACTCAATTTTAGTAAAAAATATAAGGAATAGGAGCAATAAATCATATGCTAAATAATAGTAAGTACTAAATTAAATTATACAAAAATACAAATTATGCCACTAGAGAAGTGATTTTTGCTAGATTTTGATTTGAACACGACAAGACCTCTCAGCCAATTACATGAAGAGATGAAACAAAAAACTAACTTATATTACGAATATATAAATCTCTCAAAAAAGGCGCTCAAAAATAGATAACATATATTCTTATTTACGAAAAAACATTTTTTCAACCAGCTAATAGCAGGCAAACCAACGTTTAGGCAGGATACATCTGTCGGGTCCACTCGTTTGAAATTAAAATAATGAAGGAAATTCCCACATCTTATTATAAAAAAAGATGTAAATTATTTCTTCGTTGTGTTTTGAAATGCCAATTATTGTATTTTGAAAGCTTTGAAGCACAAGCTACAATTTTTGCGCACTTTCGAAATCTCCTGACACGTCTAGAAGTAACGTTAGGTATTACACGCTTTCTGCTCTCGGTAAGTTCAGTAATAACACGGTGCAGATACCAGAGGCTAATCATTCACGCCTCTGCATGAGAACTGAACTGGGAAGCTACCCCTCGGCTACTGAAAGTTTCATATAATATTGTGCAATACACAGGATGTAAATAATAATATGTGAGTTAAAAAAGTAGTATTAACTAAGACTTATTGTTTACTAAAAGATCACAGAACTTAGCGAAAGCACTAAAATGCGCAATAAATTGCTGAAGATAAGATGCTTTTATTGATTAATTTGGTGTTAATTTTGTAGAACTCCATATTTAAACTTATAATTAGAAATCAAACACTGATTTGAGTCTACTGCACACTTAATTTTATTTTTACAAATATAAACAAAAAAAAATAAAAACTTCGTGACAATTGTTTCGCCTTATTAGGGCATTTTCAAACGAATGTGAAGATTTTTTGGATTGAATGTCCTTATATAGTTATATAATTCAAGGTATTTAAGTAGAAAATAAAAATAATCTCATAAACTATAGCATGTACATTAATCATAATTGAAGGAAAAACCAATGGTTAAGGGTGAGGCTAAGAAAGTGTTTAATAAAACATAAATAAAATAATATAATAATATAATAAATAAAATAAAGTGTTCAGTAGACTCAAATCAGTGTTTGATTTCTAATTAAAAGTTTAAGATGCTTTTACTAAGAAAATATAAAAAACTTAGTAAACAATCCATTTTATATATTGTTATAATTTTGATTCTAGAGCAAATTGCGAGCTGTATTTAATTTTTGTCGATAGTCAAACAACAACCGCCTTTCTAAATTTTTTAATCTTTATGGAATGACCAAAAAAATGTATCAGAAAAAAAATTGACCTTGTTAATAAATGCCTACTTTATTGAACGACGGAAAACATTTAAAAAAATAATTAAATACGTCAATCCACTATAGTATATATTAAAACGAAACATTGCTTGAATTAAACGTTTGTTTAACAATGTTTGGAGTATGTCCAAACGTTTGTAGATAGGCTGAATTTCCTCCCTAGGGAGTTTGTTTTGATCTGAATTTATAGCAACAGTGAGAGAGAAAATGTTACATAATGTCTAAAGTGGCCACTTAAACCAGCCAACGATCGGTTTAAACCCTTATAAATGCCTAGACTTCCATTCGTACCACTTCATAAAAACAATTCCGTCTTTGTTGCAACAAATTTAGATCTGAACATTTGTTATTGATTTCTATTGCATTAGGTGACTGACATATTACAACAGAGATGGAGAATATTTAAGAGAAGGTAATATGGAAGTCCAGGGATTTACAAAACTTATGACTTATCATTACTTAATTTATTATAAAATTTATAATGTTTTGTATAAATCACTTACATTTATATATAAACATATAAATATTTTTTTTTTCTCCTCATTATTTATATATGATTACTTATAAAACATATTTATAATGAACAATGTAAAATATATCTATCCTAAAATAAACATAAAAAATAAATTTGATTAAATTAAACCTACAATAAATCATCAACATATAACAACAGAGATGAAAAACATATTGGAGAAGGGAATATAGAAGTCAAGGCATCTACAGGACTTATGACCTGTTATTGACTGGTTTAAGTGGCTTTTTTACACAGTGTGTAATATTCACAGTTCTGCCTTTATTTCAACATCTACATTCTTTCAATTTTTCCATCTGGTGATGTTTGTGAAGTGATATGAAGATTCCGTTATCAGAATATAATTTTTGGGTACCTTAACTATTCTTTTTTTTCCTTTATGTATGTTTTAATATAACAAAAATATCGACAATATTCCTTAATTTATTAACAACAGTTTCTCACCTATAATTTATGTTATTGTAATTGACATTTGTTCGGCAATTCTTCCTTTTCTATTTTAACCACTAACCACTTTAAAATGTCTTTCAAAATAATAAATTAACTCACAATTCATTTTTAAAATAGTATTAGAGCTTTTAGTTGCATTCATACAATTATTATTTTCTTCTTTATTCAGAAACAAAATTATCAGAACTCAATTTTTTTTTAAATTTTATACATATATTTACATTAACGTTTCCCATTACGTAAATGAAAAACAAATGTTGTTTGTATGGGGAGTGATGTCCTACGATAATTAGTAAATTTTATTTTTCTTTAGTAAACATCTTCAGTATAACATGAAATATTACAACAACAAAAATAATAACGGTGTTGTCAATCAGTGCTATACAAAAAAAAAATGAATATAACTTTTTACTTCTTTCTGAAATATGTTGTATTCCTGACTGCACTTTTTATTTCTTTTGTTCATTTCATTAAAAAAAAATACTTTTTTGCAAGTATAATGAAGTGGCGCTGTAGTTTTTTATGATTGTGGAAATTAATATGTTACCAGTTGTTCTATGTTGCGTACTCACATTTTGTGACGTAGAAATACTAAAAATTTTCTTTTCTTTATTTTTTTAAAGTAAACAATGCTTTTTAAATAATGATTTTATATCTTAAACCCGACAAAAATAAAAAAATGGACGGTGGAAAAAGTAAACGGTTTTAATTTATTTTTGTATTTTTTCGACCTGTAAAATATTTATTAAAAAAGCACCACCTCATCCAATTATTCCATACTGTAATATGAATCCTGCTAAAGCAAAATAAATTAATTATAATTATTCGATAGTTATAATAAATACATTTTTGAATTTTCTAATTACATTTACAATGTTATTTATTTCCTTCTTACATTTTACATTTTTATCAAATATTATGCCTTAATATTTCAGGTTATTTTTTTACAATCTTTCTCAATACTTTGCTTACATCCTCTATAAGGAAACACATAATGATCTGTATATAATATGCATATCCGTTTTATAATAAGGCAACGGATGCCATAAATAAAAAGGATCCCGCCTTTGTTTTCCCTTACTGATGTTATGCAAGTTTCAATATTGCACACCGCCTTCCACGTTACTAATAAAAACTTCGCATTAAAAATAACAATTTCAAACTATTAATAACAATTTCAGGTTTAATATAACAATTTAAAAAACTGTTTTATTTCTTGCAGTTTCATTTTATGGTTTTGCTAATTCGTAAAAAAGTGTAATAAAAAATTAATTTTATTACTTTATATACATAAATCGGTGATAAATGAATTGGAAATTCAATAAATTTGAGAAAACAAATCCGCTATTCTTTTCTTTTCATAATGATGAGTGGGGATTTTACATCAATTGAAGCGTATTTTGATTACTGATGCTTCAGACGTAGGTAGTAGTTATGATTACTTAGAATATAAGAACACATATAGAATGGTGTCCATGAATTATTTGACATGTAACATCGTAGGTACGAATATATTTTATTAAAGCAAGTAATAGACACCATAGTGTTGTTTAATGTTTAAACTGTTTGTGTTTTCTAAACTTTTTATTTTATTTTATTTTTTTATTTTTTAAATTTTTAAATTAATTTTTAAAATTGTATTTTTTATTTACTTTTGTCTAGACTGTAATAAATTGATGGTGGCAATAAGTTTGCCATGTAAGCGTGTATACTTTTGTTATTTTTTTTTTTTATCATATTGTATATTATGGTCAGTAAAGATTTATTAATATTTTTATCTATAATATGAAAGAATTCGTAAGTAATGCAAATACCTTTTTCAACATGATTTTTGAACATTATTTAAATAAAGACTTTGCATCAATCCAAATGCCTAGCTAAAATCGTCAAAATCGACGTTTCGCTGTCTTGTTTTCCTCACCCTGAACCTGAACCGATTTTGTTTTTTTAAAGAAAAAATTAAATGGAATTTTCTGGGTTGATATTTTTTTCCGTTTTTCAAAACTATTTATCATATCTGTATACCGTACGTACAAAGACGGCACGAAAAACTGGGCACTTTTATGGGTTTTTCGATGGTTCTAGTTTTCATAAGAAACAGTTAATCAGAAAAGCAAAAAAAAACACACCAATAATAAATGTCTATAGCGCAAAATCATTATTCTAGTGTCATGATCCAGGGAGAAAATACGGGAATTCTTTTGTATGAATAAAATCCGGATATTGGTCGTTACTCGCTGTACGAATATGAAGTGAAGATCAAGAAAAAAACATAAAAAATACATGAATGCTATTCAATAATAAAAAATACGTCAACTTGTGGGGTTTAACATCTAAAATTTTATGTGTTATTTATAATGTGAATTACTCGTATAATTACTGATGAGCAAAAAATATGCTTCAAGATGTAAAATAAGCTTTAATATTTACAATTAATTTGTAATTTTTTGCAAGTTAGATACTTTGCAATAATATATATACGAGTATGTAAGTTTGCAATAAGTTAATATTTTTTATTGCAAAATCCGATCATTGGTAAAAATTATAAATAAAAGTGAAATAAAATTTTATAAGTATTTTTATAATTATAATTTTTTCAATGTTACGAAGTACGCGAAATTTTGTTTTGGGTTCTGCTGTTGGACACATAATGGATTAAAAATGTTTAAAATAAAAATACAGTCAAAATATGCAATGGTTTAATAAATTATCTGCTTTGAAAAGCCTCGTTTTACGAACTGACTGCGCCTTAATTATTCCAGGACATAAACTTTCGTGACTTTGCAAATAACTAAGTATAATAACCTTTGTTGTAACACAAATTAATAAAATATATGATTCTTATTTAGAAACTTTGCTGGTCTGTCTTAAAACTGTATTTTTTCAATGTTATTACATAATTGTCAACTGTTAGTTTCTTTAAAATAAATCAATAAATAAATAAATAATAAATACACTTAACCATCTACAGAATCTCATGGGCGAAAATGGCGCAATAAGTAATAAGATCAATAAAAATGGATGTAAAGTAAATCACATGTTGAAATAAATTAATACGTACACGCATACTTCAGATGTGCAACTTCTATACAGACGTTCGTCATTATATTGGTAAGCTTGCACCTTTCGCACCTTGTATTCCTCGATTCAATGAATGAAGCGTGCTGAGAATAATAAAAAGGTGAACCAACCCACAATATCATATTCCTTTAACCTACATTGATTTATTATCATCCCTTAAACTGGGCCGCAATATGTTTTTTGGTTTTGTTTTCAAGTTTCAGATTATGTTTCCTCCCCAGCGATTACTCCAAAATATCTCAATAGATATTATTTTGCAATGGGTGAGGAGGTCCCGGTCGTTTTAAATGGCAGATGTGCTGGCTCCAGTAATTAGCCTTATTAAATTTTTCATTTATTTAAATTATTTGTGAGGGTTAACTATGTACAATATCGTAATACTGTAAATAAATAAAAACACTAAATGGTTAAAAAAAATTACAAAGCTTTTTTAAATAAACATCAGAAAACATTTACAAACAAATATATTTATCTATAAATCTACTTACTATTAATGATGAACTTTGAAGAAATTTTGCTTTTAAGTTTGACTAGCAATTCACTAACATGAACAAAAAAATATATTGTAAAATAATATGATTGCATTCAATTTTATTGCAAACAACAAAGGAATTCTGTAATTTGTATGTATTTCAACATTTATTATTAATAGTTGCAAATATTTTTTTATTTATGTGTTACACTTTTCTTTGACTAAGATGTTAAATTTCATTATGTTATTCAAATATTTAAATAAAATTAAAATAATTAATTGATAAAAAAATAATAATGTACCATCTAAAAAAAATGCATAGTGATAAATATTTATAAACAATAAGGTGTTTCAACAAGTCGGGTATAACATTAAAAATTTCATTTAAATTTAAATCAGATTTTAACGATTATAATGGTATAACTATCTATGTATTCAAAACAAGTTTTCATTTATAATTTTCGGATTTAAAAATGAGCACTTACGAAACGCCTCTCAGTTGACATGACGTCATTTTGACGTCATGCGTTACGATCGCCAACTGTGCTTCTAATAATCATTGCTCACAAGTTAGGTGCCAAAACGTCATACGTGCCGTTTGTCCCTCAGGGCGCATAACGTCTCATTTTCGGGTAATTCAAAATGTGCGTTTTACAAACCTTAGTAAAAAATTTACCCAACGTCGCACGAAAAAAATATTTAATAATATTATACGTTAAGTTAAGTCTAAACTTGAAACATTGCTTTTTCTATGCAACGAACAAAATAAATTATTTTGTTACTCTTTTCAATCAATCCATTTTATCCACTTTGATAAAAACGCATCAATTATTAGACTTTTAACTGTATTTCACTAAACTCTTTAAAGTGCAACTGGCCCTTAGTGGTTTGGTTTGAGATTTTATGTGGGTATAAAAATGTATATAGGCAATATTGAGGTAATATTGAAACGTTAAGGAATGCATGTAATTACACGTACGTACGATTTTCTTAACGGCAAGGCCCACCTACGAATAAAATTGAAGACGGTATCAAAACATGGGACCCATTCCATATAACACAGTAGAAATCCACTTAAAAAGTGAGGTACTCCACTACTGTACGTAAAAGTTTAAACGTATTCAATTTATCATACTATGTTAATTCAAATAAATTTATATATTTCTCTGGGAAGCTGAACCTTCTCAAGTTAGTGGTAATCCTGTCGCCAGCGGCATCGTATCTCAGAAACGAACAATGCGTGGAATTTTGAAGGAACATTATACGTTCAAAAGCTTACGAAAACCGGTAGTGTGTAGTTAGAAGTCTGTATTTTAATTTATCAACCAATTTTTCATGGACCAAATCATTTCCCGATATTCATATCGTTGATTTTATGGTAACATCAATTACTACGTGACGTTTTTATGCTTTTTTGAAATAGATGCCGCGATAAATTGTATGAAAAACTCATAAAAGAAGATAGTAAATTTGAAATGAGAATATTTGGAATACAACAATAATTGTGAATGGATTTTTTTTATTTTTGTAAATGATGATTGGATTTTTATGATGCTTTTGATAGTATTTATTTTAATTGTAATAGTATAGTTATGTAAATAGCGTGTTATTTTCTAATAAAACTGTAAACATTACCACACGAGATATTTATTTATAAGAGTATGGATGTTTTTTAACGATATGATATTTTTATATAAGTACTCGATCTATATGGATATTTTATTTAGTTCCTTTGCCAAACAAACATGGTATGTTTAAAATGTTTAAAATGGATGATAAACATGTCTTATTACTATTGTGCGTACACTACTGGTGTTTGAATATTTTAGTTTAATAGACGATTTGGTACATCGTTTCACACACGAAAAGTGATTATTAAAATCAGCTAATCACAGCTCAGTATACCAATGATATGATATTTGAATAAACGTGTTACAAGCACGAAGAAAACAGCATATCAATTCGTGGGTAATTTCATTTTTTTGTATTCGTTTTGCGGACTTTTATCGTGGTAACACGTGAAACTTTGCAGAGAAATGAAGTCGTTTGTGATGAAAAACTGCTTTATTTTATCTGTAACTGTAAAAACCATAGCAAATATATCACTTTATTCGTAAATACAATCTAAATAATGAAACGGTAAATAATTAGTTATATTTTACATAACATTTTTCAAAATTTTGACACATGTCAGATTGTGTCGTAGCTATGACGATGAGTTACTCTTAAATAAATATTAGCTAGAATGTTTGTATCTCTCTCTCTCTTACATAAATAATTATTGGTATAGTAAATAATGATTTGCCTTTTTTTTAAAATTGTTAATGCAAAGTAATGTTTCCTATATTTTTAATGTATCTAGTACAGGCGTAACGTTACAATTTATTATGCATCAGTGCTGTATATAAAGACTTTGAAATTCTGTTTCAAAGGCTTTTTTAAAACATGAATATTTTTTTATTGACGTGTAAATACCGTCCTAATATATATTCAAAGATTTAAACAAAAAATTAAATATTTTATTTAAATAATATAATCTTTTGGTTGAAATAATTGTTTTTGCCCTCTGAAACCTGACAAGTAGCTACCACGTAAGAGTATTCAGTGTTCACCCTAAGGGCTGTGAAGTATGGGAGATGCTCTACCCACTCCCGAACATAATGGCATACGGAGGTAACATATTCAAGGAGTATACAGTACAGCCTACCTTTGCCATACACTCTATTGGACAGCGGAAGCGGAAGGCAGAACAAACCCGATTGTAAGACAAAGCGTGAAAGCCTCATTTTCGAGCGTGATAAATTTTATCCAGCGATTTCAAAATATTAAAATTCAGAAATTCATGTTATGCTATTTAAAAACTCACTGAATTAAAATTAAATCTGCATAAGCAAACAAACCCGTTAACTTACGGAGTAGGTATCCTTTTCATATAAAAAAAAACATATAATTATTTATTCGTTTTATGTTTTAAAACGAACGTTTTTAAATAAATTGTACATTTTTTTTACATGAACATCTGTTTAAATACTTTCACATTAATTGATTGTTTTAAAAGAACTAAAAGTTTTACGAACGTTTTAAAAGAAGAAGAAAAAGAAGAAGTAATTAAATTTAATAATTATATTCTTGTGTTAATAATTAGTTTAATCATTAATTAGATTAATTTTTTTTTTCGTAATAACATTAATTCGAAAATAAAAATTGAACAACGCAGATGAAAAAAACAAGTATGTGCAATAATCGGCCGTAATAGACAATAATAGGGTTTGTACTAATATGTATGGACAAATACTGGATTTCACTTCGTAGGGTGTTATTACAATAAACAGTTAAGGCATTTAAAGGGCTTTTGGCCTATTAATTACACTTCCATATTCCTTTCTCTGATGTGTTATCTATCTCAGTTGCAATATGTAAATCTTAATTATTCATTGATGTGTTCAAATCAGTCCTTGCCAGACAATATTTGACAAATTCTAAACATTGTTGATATTATTCTGTTATTCGTAATAAAATCTTGGCAATATTTAAAATGATCTATTCATTTAACACCTAGAAAATTATACACCTAGTGTTTTTGGAAGCGCATAATATAGTACCGTTGATCACACCACTTGCTTGTTGGCAGATGAACGCTCGAAATTGGTTTGGTTTGCAGGATGCGTTATCTTTATTTACTTTGACACCGAATCCTAATACAATGAATGAAATTTTAACCTTGTACTGGGGTTCTGGCACCTAATTGTTTGAAACTTCTCTCGCGGCAGTCAGGATCTGATCAGATCATGTGGTCAGGAAGGAGGGGCACTTGACATGGTTCCTTGATTATTATTATGTTATTACATGACACAGTAGATTAATTGAGTTATTGATCGCAAGAATAATGTGTTCGCGATCGCTGTAAGAATATCAAAGACACATGCACAATGACAATTCTCTTCTAATTTTTTTCATTCGTTTATTTATTTTTTGTTACATTTATTTATTTATACTTTTACAATGTTTGTATTCTTTTTTTTATACAGAATAATGTTCTCTCACTGGGGTGTCCCGTGCCGAGGGAAACATTTAACAATATGTAAAACATGCCTTAAATTAGTCATTTAACAAATTTAACATAATAATAAAATAAAAACGTAATTAATCTAATTAACTTAATTATCATTAATATAATAAACAAAATAAACTAAAATAATCATAAAAAACTTAACCAATTTTTATAGACCTGTAGACCAAATTTCGTAAACAGTTCACAATTTTTTACCTATTTGGCTTGATCCACTCATCGATCCGTGCGCAACCCACCTCCACTATCCATTTCTTTATAGCAAATTTATATTGTGAGTACATATTAATTGTCCTTATAGATAATGTAAGAGGATTGTACACTTTAACTGAGTAGTAGGCCAATCCTCTTTGACCGAAAGTTGTATTAATTTATAGAAAGTAGAGAATAATGTGTGTGTGCGTATAGTAACAGAGCTTTTACATAAAGTTGTTTTACAGATGTCACATTAAGATTTACGAATATACCGAGAGAGTTAGTTCTGATTGGGACTCTTAAGATAATTTTATTTAAAGCTTTTTGTGCAATTATTATTTGTTTGATCAACATGTCATTTGCGCATCCCGATCAAATTATTATTTATTCCAAAACTGATTGACTAATTGCGTAATATATTTTTACAAGTTTTTTTAGGCTAATTATATTTCTTATAGTTTTAAAAAATAAATTCGTTTTTCAATTTATTTTTAACATTTTCGATTTGATTAGTCCATTTTAAATTCCCATCTGTATAAATGCCTAAATATTTAATTGAATCTACTATGTCCAACGATTTACAAATACATTTTATATTTAGACTGTGAATAGTTAAGAAAATATTAGGAGTATATATAGTTTTATTCTTAATTTTAAATGTTGTGCATGAATTGAATTATGAAAAGTTTTATGTTGGGCCAGGGACAAAAATGTGGTACCTACCCACAGTAAGAATTGCAACATCACCAGCGCCCAGTAGGCAGCAAATAAATTCAACATGAAACACACACACATTAAATGTGGTATTTTTCGAACCATGCGACGTACTTTTCTACTCTGAAAATTCAACTGAAAATTAGGGTGCGTCTTATGGTCTGATGCGTTTTATCATCTGCAAAATACGGTAATTTTAATTGTTTTACAATGAACATTTGACTATCCGTTGCGCGGTCACTCCATGAAATGATAATTTAATCCTACAAACAATACATCGCTGAAAATTGAACATCTTACGGGATATTTTGCATCATGGATTGCTCCAGGAGCAATATGAGATTCATACCACCTCGTTCAGTGTCAGATCTCCACATGACAGAAAGCGCAAAGCAGTGCCTCGAGGAATCTTCGTACATTATACAATGGAATTCCGCGGACGCTTTATTGTACCTTAATCCGTTCTACATAAAGTTTTCTTCTCTGAGTATGTGGTTCAGGATTGCATTTAAATTTAAATTAGCTCCGTGTAATTTAATGAAAATACGAATTTAGCTAGAGGCTCACTTCTCTACGTATTATAATATTGTAATGTACGAGTGATTCAATAGAGCAGGTAACATATTTTATGTTCATGTGCGTACATTTTGTTTCAAGATATATATTTTACCAGTGCTGATGAAATGTTATAAACACGCTTTAGTTATTTCATATATTTATTTACATATATAAGTTAATTGTACATTATTTGAGACAATAAGTCCCAACTCCACGGGACTAAGAGTCCTGTATCAAGATGGGACGAGCAATTATATGACACAGACAGATAAGTATATCACCACAAATATAAGATAAGAAACATAAAAAATCATTTTTAAAAATAGTTTTAAAAACACATATATATAACATCAATATGGTTAACAGTAAACTCAAGTATTTGGAAAATCTTCAAAGAGTTTCCTACTCAAATCCCTCCCACTAAGGAAAATCCAGTCCTTAACTCCTTTCTTGAAAATAATTTTCATCTTTGAGAGCTTAATATGTTTTAAAAAAATATTGATCACTCTCGGTGCGATAAATGAGAGATATCTCTGGACAAAAGTCGTACGGGTTTTGGGTATGACATAATTGATTACTATCTTAAATAATTTAATGTCACGACAAAACTACATGTCTTTTAAAAATTGTTTAAAATATCAACGTACTTACATAGAAATGTAGGTAATCAATTTGTTATAGTATGTACTGTTCAACGAAAAAAATCGTATCATCACAAAATAAAAATATTTGTCATAAACAATGAAAACAAAAAACTGAATAAGTTCTCGGCAAACACAGAAAATTATTTATTTTATCACCACTAATGTGAAGAATCAAGTATTTAAATTTCTTGAATAATACATTTAATAAAGAAACATATTCATTATTTATTTTTATTCTAAGAACATACTGCTAGAGGTACTAAAAAATATTCCAAAGGTCTTCCGCAAAAAAAATTGAGTGCTGAGTTGGAATTTTAAGATTAATAAATTAAATTAATTTCAGACTTACAGGTGAATGAATTAGATTATTTATTAAGATCACTTCGTAACACATCATGATTGGTTCTAATATAAAAACATTGTTATGATTATTAAACGTTTGATCTTTTTTTTTAAACACGACTATAGTTTCAGGAGAGCTATCCTCCCATCAATGGATGAAACTATTGTAACACAAATAAATAAGTATAAAAAATAAAATATAAATTACCAAGATAAAGCTGTTGAAAAAGTGAGAGTCTAGGATTTACAAAGCTCATGATCTGTTACCGGCTGGGTAAATTGATAAACCTTTACACCTCAATATGCAACATTCTGCATTTTGTTGATTTCCATATTTACGTATGCATTTTTTGATTCTGTATATCATATGGTTGATTTGTATGAAGAATATGTAAGAATGTTTGGATTTGTATGGAGAATGGAGATGTTACACAGTGTGTAAAAGTTATCACTCAACCTAGCCCATAACTTTCGGTAAATATGTAGACTTTCATATTCTCAAAAGGTTCATTTCTATTGAAAAATATCCAACATTGATATCAATCCCGAAAGGGAAAAATTCAGAATTTGTCTACAAAAATTAAGGCACCCAAAATTTTGTTAATCTTAATAATTTATTTGTTCTGTATTAAATTAGGAAAAATATTCAATTTCGTATGGATTACTTCACTTCGAATGGATTTTTTATTTACAAGCAAAATTATTTTACCCACTTGTATATTTAATTTAGATTGTTCGAGAAATAGATAAAAGAATATTATTACCATAATCATTCTGTCATATTTTGTTCTTCGTATATATGTTTTTTTTTTAATAAAAATCCGATGGAAAATTCATTCATTCAACAGAATGTGTAAAAGTATCAAATAAATATAATAATGTATTTGAATAACAGAAATATAAAGTTTTGAAGAGGCATCATGTTTCCATTCATATTTTTCGTTTTCAAGTCCAGTAAGGAAATATCATATTTGAATAATATTTGCTAAACTGACCGGAGATTTTTTGTTCAGTAAATTGATCTGATTTGTAGTTTTCTCTACCGGGTGATCATACTATGATAAAACAAATCATCATTATTATTTGCTCATTAGCACAGTGTTATTATATTCATTTGTTTTTTTAATGTTTAATTCGATTATTTTACCGGCTGTCGGATTGTTAAATAAAATTAAGTACCCATTTTGTTAGTGTTGCCAGGGTAGTCAATTTTTTTACCCGGTTTTCTATCAATTAGCCATAGTACACTATTCAATTGTATTAATTTACTTAATTCCCAAATGATTATTCAATGATTTTTTACGTTTACCTATATAAAGTACCTGTTTATTTTCTACTGGACTATAGTCCATTTAAAATGTTTTTTTGGGTAAAATATAACATAACAAAACACAAAATTATCTTGTATTTGTGTATATTTTTTACGCTTTGGCAACATTACGAGGCAACTTTACGCATGCGCGCAGGTGGGATGTCGGGTAGAGGGGGGACTTTTGGGCACACTACAATGCATACAAATTTGTTTCTAGCTCCTTCTGGTATAAAATAAGTCTAAGTCGTTTGTTTTATCCATACAAACCACCAAATACTTAAACGTTAAATCACGTAAACTTAATCTAAAACAATATAATGTTAAACGAGCCAAACAAAATAGGCTTTTTTAGTCATGTCGAAGTCAGACACAGTGAAAAGGTGTATAAAGGATAAAATGGGAGATTGTGGATTAAACTAGAAATGCATATCAGGAAGGACGCATGTGGCTTCCATTTTTACTGCTTTCTTTTATGAAAAAAATGTGTAATGACTGTAGTAGTTGAAAACCCTGGAAAAGTTTGTTAGGGACCAAATATTCTCCCGAAAATATGTAGTTTTTTTTTAATGCCAGATGCCCAGACACCCTTTGAAATATGTGTATGTTTATGTAATAATATTTAATTTTCGTTTTTGATTTTATTTACTTATGAACGTGCTTCTACTTTCCAATCTGTTGTATCCCAACTAAACACAGGGCCCTCAGCCTCATTGAGTTTGGGATACGTTATTATTGTATTTTTTTGTAATGTATATGTATTTGCATGAAAAAATGAATAAAATTAAGAAATCATTCAAATACATTTTTTAATCAGTAAATATAAGAAGATAATATAAGGCTTAAGGTGGGTTGATTTTAAAACTAAAATTCTCACTCACTCAGCAGCCTCCTATAACGAGCTTCTTGAGGATGCGCTGGTGGACCTGGCTTAGACACGGGCTACGCATGCCTCAGGAGAACCTAAACTCAAGTTGCCTGTTTTTTTAAACCTGCGGGCTCACGCTGTTCTAAAAGGTCATCGAGGACGATTTTTCGTCTTTATTTGGCGGAACTTAGGGACGCTAGATTGACGTAGGAGAAAACGAGAATGCTGGCTGGCGATATGGTCTCCTGGAGGCAACTGATGATATTCAGATGCTCCACTTAGGAACGGATGTGGAAAAAAGAAAAAATGCATTCAAAGTGGTACTTACCGTAAAAAGATGCAGTTGAAACTATTTATTGGGATAATAATTGTAAGTACGTACAAAAAAAAAGACCAAAGCAAGAAGGTTAGGAATGAGGAGATAAATTACCTCTATTTTATACCATCTTCGTAATTATAATAAACAGAGTAATTAATTATTTATACATTGGCTCAGTTATGTTAGATTTCAAATAATTTGTTCTTTTATGTCTTATAAAAAAAACACAATTTTTAATGCATTTTAACGTCATATTTGGAATCAAAATAAGAAATGAAGGAGTGACTAAAAGGTTTAAACGTATAACCTTGATCTATTTCCCAACCTCAGAGCGCAGAGGTAATTTAAACATTAATTAAAATAATGCATATACACATAAAAAAATAACAATTTTCGCGTTTATTCGTTTAATACGCAGAAACAACGTTGTAAATAAGGCTTTTAAAAGGAACATTTATTTGCCTATTTGAAATCCCACTGTTAATTCAATGCACCTCATCCCTAATTATTTTGTATTCTTTATATTTGCAATTTTATCACTTATTCATTTAATTATACCGAAAAGGACAACTCGGCGAACCTACCGGTACTGTGGAAACAATACTTCGACATCATATGGTAAAAATGCAGTCTTCGATAGACTTCACACTCTAGACAATAAGTACCAAGACGTTGGAGACCCATTGCACGTGAAGTTTAGTACACATAGAACGCCTCTTCTTCTGTATTTCATAGGTAGAAGATATTAGGTACCTAATAATGCCAGATAACATTTTTTTTTAAACCTTTTAATATTGTTTAAACTTCTTAATTAGGGCTTTTTTTTCATCTATTTTCTTGATATTTTTTATTAGTACAAAATATTTCTCTTTATCATTTTTTATATCATTATATATTTATATACATAAATATATACTATTTATCTTAGTATTAGTTTTAAATACATGTAATTTTTTTAATCGTTTATTGTTATTTGAATTTTTTTTTCACAGATTTTTATTTTTGATTAATTTTTTAAATCTTTATTTTATTTTTTATAAATAATTTTTTAACTGGTAAGAATTTTTTAAAATTGTTCATCTTTTTTTTAATTTTTTAATTTGTAAATTAATAATTTGGTTTTAAACGCTTTGTGTTACTTATATTTCTATTTAACTGTATTCGAAATAATACGTAAAAAGCACTAAGTGCTGCTTATTTCAATAAAATAAAAGAAAAATGCACCGTTAAAAATAAAATTTAAACCATATCAACTGTATGTCATAATTTTTTACACATCTTGTACTTTTTTGTTGTACTTATTTCGATTTAGTGTATCTATCTATACGGGCAGTTTGTTCACAAAGGCTTGATGTTATCTGCCATGTTTGCGTAAAGAACCGCCGACCGCACTCAAATCGTGTAATGGTCACTTGAAAGCTCAGGTAAAAAGCTTTATATTGTAGGCGGTTTAAAGCTACTGCTTTCAAAAAAGTAATTATTGCATTAAATGTAACAATTCTATGTAATGAAGCATCGAATTACTCGAAATTGCGTTTAAAAAAAAATATATATACTTCGTCTTATGGAACTCACTCGGAAAGCAATACCCACCGTCGCTTGACCTGCTATCGTCTTGAGGTAAGCGCAGAAAGTGAATCACGCGTTTCCTGTACGTAAACAAAAAAATAGTAAAAACATCCAAAATACTGATTACTTACCTCCCACGAATTTCCAATTACTTACATTAAGGAAAACGATGGTAAAGATGAACTGAATTTTCTACTTGAAAGTAAAAATAATACTATGGAAGACTAATATATGAGCAGTAGCACCCTTCGATACCACCAGTAGTTCAGTAGAGTAATAAATTCACATCGAATCATAATGTCGTTTACTTCTGTCATCCCCAACTTATGTAGGAGCTCTCTGTATCCACCAGCATAAACACTAAGGTCTTTTTACAATTTTTAAGAGTTTCGTCGTGAATAAGATGTATAAATGTAGAGAAAGCGAGACCTGTACGCAAAGACAGATCTAAGTAGCGTTTTATTAATATCTGCTGACTCATACACGGAAACGGCGTGATGGTTAGTTTAAATACTGTAATCCAAATTATAATCTGCAATAATAAATACAAATTACATTTCAATAACAATTTTCTAATAATTATTCAAATAGTTATTTTCTTAAGATACCAACGATTATTATTCTGACACTACAAAATTCTGTGAAAAATTCTACGAGCATTTTTTCACCTTCTCCGATAATTCCCATACCTGGGATCAAAGTTGCGTTCTTGCGGTACACCTAAAGTACTCGGAGATTTTATCTCCAGACCAACAAATATGTAAGCGATTTGTTTAAGCCCTTGTATCTTCTTGCGTAATCTGCGGACAAAAGGATCCTCAAGAGTTTCCGCCATAATCCGATAAAGCTCCTGTATTCTTTAAATTACCGAACGGAGATTGTCTGTACATGTTACTACATAAAAACCTTTAGAGTCGTGTTCCGCACTTTACCCATAAGAAGTGCATGTGTAATTTCCTGGTCTCATTGCATTTTATTTCCTGATCACAAAAAGGATATATATTTATTAAGAAAGGAAATACTCACAAAATTTATATCCTGCTCAATTGAAAGCAACTTTTCAATTATTTTTCGGTCCAAGTTGGAAAAATGGTATAGTGCTTCATCTTAAATAATTTTTTTTTGTAAGTTCAAAATTTTTAACAAAACTTAAACCGATATCCATAAAAAAACCGTCTTTTTCAGTTAAAATTAATAAAGACAAAAACATAACACATTTCCACTAAATTTAAATAAAAAAACCTGAATTAAAGTTACGCTTAGGCATACAGGTAGAATAAAAATAGTCATAATTAAAGATGGTAAGATTAATGAGTAAAGCCCATAGTAAATACTTCAAAAATTATAAAAAAATAGTTTTTTTTAGTAGGAATAAAAACATATAGGACTGTTAAAATATAATGTTGGTTTTTTTAAATATGTTTCAAATGTTTTTTGTTGGCAATGTTTTTTTTTATTTCTAAAAAAATCAGTCAAATGATTAGGTTTCTGTAGGTTTTCTTATAGCGTATTCCGTAAGGTAGATCGAAATTTGCAATACTTATGTATTTTATAATTTATCAGTTATCCATAAACATATAGGTACAAGTAACAATAAATGCTTGTGGTTGCAATTTTTATCAAATTATAATTTTGAATACATAATGAGGAATCACTATTTATTTAAATTATTTAAGTTCATTTATTCTAAAAGAACTGAGCCCTGCACTGAACACTAAAGGATATTAGCTAGCGTTTATTTTGTAGAAAACCATATTTTAATCTTCGTCTTACTTTAGTCTACTAATTTTGTTTATTTTAATTTTTGGAAAAAACAATTGGACTTTAGTTTTTGAAAAGCATATACTCAAATCATTGTCTTATTTTAATATTAAGATTACAAAAACTTAAAAAATTCTACTTTAATAAATACTTAGAAAAATGCAAAATAATTTAGTACTGCTTTTTAGACACCAACACAATCCATATAATATTTACATAAAAACTTAAATTATACACCTCATGAAACTCGAAAGACATCACAGATTTATTTTTGATAAAAATCATGTCACAAAGATACAAGACAACCAGAGACCAAAAAGGCTTCTTTATATTCGGATATTATAAATCAATAAGGCAACAAAGTATCAGCGGACCAAAACTGGGGTGGTTGAAATGTGTAGAGAAAAACACCGCTTCCATGGGAAACAGAAACTGGAGAGAGACAACCGGATATAAGGACGAGTAAAGAAGTTTCAAGAAGTTATACCACCAGAGATGATGAGGATAAATTAAAAATAAAATATAATGAATTGATTTTCCCACTAAAAACATTAACTATCAAAATTTTAAATACGTATAAATTACAAATTATACATCAATTAAATTTGTAACGTTTTTACAGATTAAACGAACCTCTACTAAAAATAATTTTATCTATTTGTTCCCGTTTTGAGAGGTTTCAATTAGTTTCCACGATTTCTCAGTGGGAGTTGCGGCAGTCATGTGACCTCTGTCATAAATAGCTATATGACAAGAGGTTGCGGGTTCATACTGCGGGTCCCCCATAAGGTGTTCCCGCCGATTCTCCCGCTGTGAGGCCCGCCATTATTAAGACCTCCTCACACTTCGGTGTGTATTAAGTGTCAATTTTTTTATTGCATCAAAACATTTAAAGATGTGTCAATTTGATAGTGTCACTGGGATAAATATGACATATTGAGTGGCGAGAATATGGTATTTTTTTAAATGCCCTTTTTCTAACAAATTATATTAGATTCTCGGTTTTGTCTGCTTGCTTTGCGGTAAAATGGATTAAAAATAAAAATATATTTAACCTTGCTCCGCGAAGAATAAATGTTACGCCAATACAGCAATAAATCTGTATTAGAAAGAGCACGAATATATAACTCAAAACAAGGAAGACAGAGACGCTATTCTGTATCCAGTGTTTTTACCATAGAGAATTAATCAGTTATTGACAGTGAGCGGGGGCGCACGCATGTAGAATGACCGGCATATGTATGATTTTAAATTTATTTTGATATAAGAGGGCTTTATTGAAAAGGAATTATCAAACAGAATGTCTCTATGTTTTTTTATTGTTATGTCTGAATTTAAGAGAATTCCGTTTTTTGCTTGTGATAGCATAATGTTACATCACCGCACTTAAAGGATTTTTTTTCCACAGCCTTTAAATAGTTAATTAAGAGATATATTTTATTATCTACGTAAACATTGATAAATGTAACGTGAAGTACAAAGATTGTTCTTTTAAATACCGCTTTCGTCAGGTAATCAATATTTTATTGTAATATTGTTTCTCAATATAGCGTATTATTTATAACACAATTACAATAAATCTTGAAACAGAGTATTCTTTTCAATAAAAAAATTTGTTCAATAAAAAAATTGTTCATTTTTTAAAAATATTTTTGTAACTCCAAATCAGAATTTTTTTTTTAGTTTCAAATTATGTGTATGAAATAGAATGTGAGAAAAGTATATGAAATTAGTTTAAATTCTGTGTCAAGGTGGATATTTTTTTCAAATGAAATAGAACTAGAATTCAGAACGAATAGCTTTGCTTAATAACTTCTTACTGGTAAATTTATTTTTAATGAAGTGGAGGTAAGTCCACCCCGTAGTGTACCTAACAATTGGTCTATTCGCCTTTTATGCTTGAAGTCCTTGGTTAAATTCCTAATAAGATTGATTCAAAATATATATTTTAACGGTGTCGCTGATGCAGCAAACTTCCGTCGTCATCACCAAAGTACTTTCGAAACGACCCAAATATTTACCGGACACGAAGCCATGAGAAGTTACCCATATAGGTTTAAATTAAGGAATGATGACTATTGTCTATGCGGTCATATCTCTTCACAGAGTATCGAACATCTGTTATTTTAGTGCCCAATTTTTAGTTTCCTGTGCCATAATCTTGAAGCAGAATGCAGGAAAAATGGAATATCCTTTACAAATATCCACACTGAAGTTAAAAGTAGTTATCACGCGCCATTGTTCTTGAACTTTGCAACAATGGTGAATGGACTCAAAAAGGTAATAAACCAAAATCAGTGATCGAACGTCCCATTTCCAAGACAAACAAAAACGATTTTTTTTCTTAGTACCTTAGCCTTGTACATGACACGTAAGGCTACTAAATACAGGGGTCCAAATATATATTTAAAAAAAAAAAAACAAAACGGTGTTCTCTGCATTGCAACAATTAGTTGTTTTTAAACTTGCATCTTTGTTACGCAGATCGTTAGCTTAATGCAAAACTATCGTAACTGCATTTAAGCAAGTTTAACAGGGTAGGCATTTAAACATTTCAAAATAAGTTGTCTTAACTAGTAAGATTTGCCGACTTTTATAACAATAAATTGTGTCACTGAAATCAAATAATGTATGTTTAATGTTTTTTAAAACTAAAAATAGTTCTTATACACAGCGTTGGTATCTTAGTATTTAATGGTTTTCGAAAAGTCATATTTTAAAAAAAACTACTGTTTAGATTGACAGTACATGTGAAAAATAATAAAACAAATTGATAACAGAAAATACCACATGTGCATAGCCTGTGCGTGGATGTACTAATTTAAACAGTTTTAGTTGACAGCACGATTTTACTAACAAAGTTTCAGATACATACTGATACACACATGACATACATGCACACGCACATAACAGAACACAATATACATGTGTATATTATACACACATACTTGCATTCACAAATATACGGATACACATATATAAAAGAAAACACAAAATAAAAATTTTACTACAAAAAACTAAGAAATACCGAAATTTCTATTAATTTAGCTAAAGTAATCAAGAAGTTTTCTTTCCATGACCCACTTTTTAGCATGTTTAATTCATAGACTGCAAAGTTAGTTTATTTAATATTGCTTTTATTTAGGAAAATTCTTTAAAAAAAAAGGAAAATAATAAACCCTTCAGACTGAATATATCTGCACATGTTGAAAAAATCTATGGAAATATGATCATTCTGGCTAATATCTATCTGCGTAACAAAATCAGTTGCTTAAAGTACACGATTAATAAATAAAAGCTAAATTTACTTGTATACGGTTTAGGACAGTTCTGCATTTAGGTGACGAAATGATACGCTGCAATCCAGTGTCCTATGCACCGCTGTAGATAAAAAAATTACGATGTTTTTTTTACAGTGTTTTATCTTGAATTTTTAGTTTATCAAGATTTTTTAATAAATTTAATAAACTATGCGATTCTCGTTTATTTACGTTCTGCAAAGAAAGAAATTGCAATACAAGTACTCGTTGATATTAAAATTATTCGATATCCTTATCTTGACTTGTACAAAATATCTCATCTTTCCATAAATCATTTGTTTACACGGGACCCCCGCTATAACGGGAAATTCCAGTAAATTAATTGAAATACACGGCCTGAACACGTGACCAAAAGTTATTTAAACATTCCACTTCTCTATTCAAATGACTGTCCTGCGTCATAAGTCATAAAACAAGGATTCCTACCGGGTTAGTACTATATAAAAAATAATTCAATTTCCTGGTAGTATTAGATAAAGCCCAAGCTATCTGATGCTTATTTACATATAGGTATATTTACCATAATGCATTATTTAAACTGCTTGAATTTACACCTCTTAAATATATTTTTTTAATTTTGGAAAAGCCCAAAACTTACATAATTTTTAGGTCTAGAGAAAAAATCAAAATATTGATCACTTAAAAGCATGAATCAAAGTCCAATTCTATTTATATAAGGGTAAGAATATTACTCTTTACCAGTGCGATTCTAAACGCATTCTAGGGGTAGAAAAAGCGTTACCATCACATTATAGTACTTAAACTACATGCCAGCAACACAGTATCTACCCCAATTGTTCACAATTGCAATGCAGTCAGTAAGTGAAATATAAAGTAAAAAAGCGTTTTTTTCATCAATATTACTGGTAAACCTTATTGGGATCTAACACATAATCACATGCACTATCCAATATCCAATAATCCACAAAACCGATATTCTACATGTTACGACATTAACATCTATTAAATAATCTTTTTCTGTGTGTTAACGAAATTAATAATACATGCGATCGTTTTTTCAATGTCGAACAACACATCCTTAGACGAAAAACATCTTAACTCGATTCTTACACGGCAAAACATTTGTCCGGGCGTAAATCATCCACCGCCCACTGCGTGCGCCGTATGGGTTATAAGACAATTTGTGACATGTAAATATGTCACCCATATTATATAAGGGAGTTGGGACGCTATAGATAGGAGCCCGCCTGATTGTCCGCTGAGATAGAGGCGCCTATAATGTTGTCATAATATTATTATGCCTGGTTTATCAATCTGTGCTTTCAAAATAATAAATATAAGATTTAAAGAAAACAGGACAAAAGTTTTATTGTAAATAATCGACGCATACGTGTTAAAAACATATTTATTAATCCTTTTTACCAGATTAAAATAATAAAACCTTACTAACTTAATCCATGCCCTCTCCTCAGATGAAGCATATGGTGTCCACTAAATCTCTCCATGCCTCTCTGACTGCAGTCAACTCCAGTGTTTCATCCTGAGTCAGGTCCGCCGAATAGCCGACGAACTGTCAGCCATGGACGTCCAGGACTGCGAAAACCGGATGTCTTGTAAAGTAGGCAAGCCTGGTCAAGGCTCTCGGGAAGCATCCGTAGTATATGGCCCGGGCCAGCCGTATTGCCTGACGTTGATGTCATAATGCGCGTTTTGAAAGTGCCAACCAATTGTCATTATTTTTTATTTATTTGCCGATCAAATATTAACTGAAAATTCAAAATATTTAAAAAATTGAT
Source organism: Micrasema longulum (assembly GCF_059751315.1). Lineage (NCBI taxonomy): Eukaryota > Metazoa > Arthropoda > Insecta > Trichoptera > Brachycentridae > Micrasema > Micrasema longulum. The sequence goes on along the minus strand of NW_028279101.1, from coordinate 317,886 downwards.
TTTCTACAACAACCAGCAAAAAAGACATGAAAGGTAAAAATTTGTGCTGGGATTAAAAAAAACTAAAAAAAAAATTTAAAAAAATAAAATTGGTTTGGTTTTGTTTAATCATCGTTTCCCTATTTGCACCTGGTGGTACATAATGCACTGCTTTGCCACTTTAATTGCTGTGTATCGAGATAACTTTTGTTACATGGTGGGTAAGTCAAGAAATCTTCCACTTCCGGTGCCTGTCCAGAAACAATGATATATTACAATGTAGAACCACATTCGAACCAATGAGAGTAGCTATCGTGTCGAAAACACTCATCTAAGATCCTGGTTCTATTTTACAGTCAGAACTGTATTCTTTATCCTCCCAGACACGTTTAAATAGTACAGAAATATTTTTTTCCATGGTTTTAGTTATGATTGAAAAACTACCCCTCAATTTAAAACATGTAATTTAACCTACAAAACGAACTGGTCACATGGGAACCAATTAAAGTAATTAATTAAAATAAATTTTCATGTTATTAGCTCTTAAAAGACTGTGCTGAATAATCCCTTTGCAGCCGGTGGTGTAACACAATGTGACCACAAGCATAAGTCGAGATATTTTGAAATGTAAGCTAAAATACCAAATTATTTACAATGGTATGTGTTAAAAATGATCTTTATTCAAAGATGTTACATAAAAAATATAAAATTAAAGCATATTTATGCAAAATAAAGTTGGAAATTGTGTTCATTCCTTTTAAAATCCCGCTAGCAAGCGCTGCCGCCCGCGTCTGGTTGTCGACTGAATTCCGAATTACACTTACGACAGAATTTAGCGGAAATAGATCAACCGGGAGACTAGAAAGTATGCTATGCTAATACAACTCTTATTTGAATGCAAAAAAGAATATCAAATTTTTATTGCAAATAAATACTAGATTTTATTAGAATAAATAAAAACGCTGTTAAAACATATTCTTAGAATAATATTGAAATAAATCCTAAAAAAATAGCAAAAAAAACTTGTAAGAAATAAAATAATAGTACGTAATACGTGATATAATCAAATCATAATTAAACATACACAAAAATGACAACGTGAACACGTTTTTTAAAACTAGTTACGAACAAATTTTTTGAACACTTTAAATGAAATAACTTTGCACACTTCCTTGGGTACACTTCCACTTATTTGTTTGACCAATTAGCGCTTTCATCCCATTATGGACATCTTCAGACTGGCGAATATTATACAATGTAAAGATGATTTATAGAAATCAAAATATTATCTTAAGTGTGGAAATGAGTGGAAGTGTACCAAGTATTTTTGATTAATAACTTATATGTAAATGTATGTAAATATTACATCATTACAATGAAATTCCATCAAGAATTGTCAAAAAATAATTTAAATCAGATAAATTGTGAATAAATTGTAGAAACATTTCGGGAACACGGTGTGTTAAATACAGCGTCAGCTTAGTATACTACAAAAAACTTCACGCGACTGATGTGTTCTCTGTCCCACAAGTGGTATAATTCTGTATCGTGCTCTTTCGGTATTGTTTTCTCGGTCATTCAAGCTCCGCCCCTAACGAATAGTGTCCTTGTCGGTCTTCTGATATGCTATATTCTCGTGCTCTTTCTTATAAAATTTAATAAACCACTTATAATACTGGCATCTCTTTCGTTTGTTTTAATTTATTTTACAAAATGAAGAAATTGTTTTTTATAGAAAAAGCCCGTGCATTTTTTATAAAAATGTTTCCTTATTTTGGTGTAAAAAAGTCCATATAAGGATTACAAAAAATATGAGTTGGTTATTTAAAAAAATAAGAGAGTTATTAAATGTTTTTTACCCGAGGTAGACATCCGTTACCGCATAGCCACACATGAGTTAGTAAAATACTTCCTTTGTGGTAGCATCGACAGAAGCACGTATCCTCAAATAAACAATAAATAAGTATTTGAATTTATTGCAACAGAGAGGGAAAACCTTTTTGAAGAGGGAATATGGAAGTCTAGGCATTAACAAGGCTTATGACCTGTCATTGGCTGGTTTAAGTGGCCGGCCAGGTCATAAGCCTTGTTAATGCCCAGACTTCCATATTCCCTTCTAAAAAATCTTTTCCCTCTCAGTTGCAATAAATTTAAATATTAATAATTCCCCAGGGAGAAAATCCAGCCAGTCTGCAAGCATTTAGACATAGTCAAATATTTTTGAATAAATAAATATTTTGGATCCGATGGATTTCAAACTAATGCAACTACTCGTATATATGTGAATACATGCAAAAATTCATTGAAAATTTTTGAAAATATGTGCTGTCTCCTTAATTAATGGCTTTTTTTTTCATTAATGATTTAAAAATACAAAAAAATCAATAGTGGATCTGGCAATACAATATCTTATAAATACACATTTAACATAAATTACTTAAGCGTATATTTACAGTTAAACTGAAAGATAACAATTCAAGTTGAAGCGATATTGTTAGCTAGGTATATAATGGATTATTTTATTGTGAAAACGCATTGTACGATAGAGCAGCATATTGTATGATGACTTTATAATTGATTCATTGCATTTAAGAAAAATATTTTTAAAATAAAATAGCACGTTCTTCCACTGTCCCGATTACAATTATTGGGTGTTAAAATAGCTATCTTTAAAAATTATCTATAAAGTAATATGAATTTTTCTGTAGGTTCATACAAATATACAAAATTTGAAGTATCGTCGCGTCGTCAGAAACCTGTAATTGAACATTTCGAAAAATATATTTTATTATAAGTTATTATTTTTCTTATTATTAATTTAAATGTTTTGTATTAAATATATGCAATACAAGATAACTGCAGATTTAAATAGCTGTACATATGCAGAGAAAAAAACTTTAATAATTTTACAGGAATCTTAAAGTCCATACAAAATATTCAAACAAAAATATTAATTAAGAAACACACGAAATCCACCCTATCCTGAACTCTATATAGTAGAAAATAACGTTTCTTCTAGAATAAAATGTCTAAGTTTAAGGAACTTGCTTAGAAAATAAAAATGAATGAATGAATAACAAACTCCTCCCTTAACACGAGTTTTTACTCTATTACAGAGGTAGAAAAATTATAATTAATTATGTGTCTTCATACCCAATGTAATTTTATTATTATTTTGTAATGGAATTTTTGTATTTTATCAAATCGAAAATGTTCAATATTTCTAACAGGAAATTAAATTTTAATTTTAGTTCCATACATTTAAAGATAACTCTGCTATCTTCCCGTTACAAGGCGGGTTTAAATACAAAATACAGTCCCCTTAGAAAATCTTACAGGTATAGATATTGAATAATTTGGTATTTTTCAATTTTTTTTTTATTATGATTACTCAAACATTTTTATTTTGGGAACGATTTTTAGAGTTGTAATTCGGAGTAGTTTCTGTGACAGACAAACAAACCAGCATACAAGTTTATGTTATTTACAGTTTTATATTATACTTATCTTTATGACGACATTGCGTTTTATAATTTGTGGAAACCAGTCATTGGTTCTTAGCAAATGAAATATTTACCACTAAAAAAACATACAAAATACTGGACAACTATTGTATTATCTTGATGATGTTATTAAGCATTTTTATATTTTGATATACTTTAAGATTTTTTTAAGGTATCTATTGGGACTATCAATATTTTTAAAATACCTTTATTTATGATAACTTCCACTTTATCGGTACGCCGGCTTTGAATAAATGACAACCTTTTGGTTATTCATTCGATGGGATTATATTTTTTGTAATTTGGATTACCAAGAATATCCAAGATCACTCCAAGTATGGTGAGGCTATTAGGCAGGAGATGCCGCATAGTTTTCATTAATATGTCAATTTACTTAATATCCCTCACTCGAGTCACACGCATGTCAGATTAGAGTTCTAAAATAATAGCGACATCTTCCTACCGAAGGATTAGTAAACTTATCCTTCTACCTGAGAGGCAGTCCCAAAAACCTTTCTGATACCAAACTCAAATGTTTAATGAAATAACGTTGAATTTATGAATAAAAAGCAAATACTTCACTACTAGTTTCCCAGGAATCAAATCCAGGACCTTAAGTATGATAAGCGAATACCACAACCACTACACCGGTCTCCAAACTTAATAAGGATTTGAGCTATTTTCAGAAATTTAACTTGTCTGGTGAGCTACCTTTACAAATTCCCTCCTTGATAGTTTTTTTATGCCGGAAAATCCACTCCACAGTCCTAAAGCGGTCCAGTCTAGAATACAGCGCGCTACCATTCTCCTTCCATCTCCTCGGCGACCCTCAATCTTGCACTTCAAAATTAAACATAGCAAGTGATACTTTTTGCAACGCTTAGTATGCCCCAGATATGACAATTTACGAACTTTTATGTTTGTAAAGATTTCTTTGTTATTTTGAGCTCGACTCAAGATTTTTTATTTCGTTATTAGGTTTGTCCTAAAAATTTAGTATTTTCCGATGTAAAATCTTAATTTTTTTTTGTGAGATTCATAAACTAAAAATTTACAAAGAAAAGTATTTATTTAAATTTAATATTTGTACCAAAGATCTTTTCGGTTGGCAGGGTTTTCAAGGTAATTAATTTTTAAGTCATTTAAGTATTTACTTATTTTTAATAGCCGACAAAGGGGTTCTGCTAATGATTTAAATAAGGGCTGTTTTTTCAGTAGCACCAGATTTAATAACCCTTGAAATCTGACATGATTTACAAAAGAAATTCGTCATTCAAAACATGATTGTTAAATTGATTGTGAGTGGATTACGTTCTTAGTATAGAACGTGAACCTGTTTGAATTTCCGTATAATAGCATTATTAATAAATATTTATATGTCCCTTTATTTTTTTTTATTTAATCTAATTACAATTGCTAAATAAGCTTTCTACATTTTTCGAACAATTAAAAATACAACTTTGTACACCAGACATATATAAGTAAATATTTTATTTGATCAGATTTTTTACAAATAAATTATTCAAATGGTTTTTTTTTTTAAATATCGAAATTTTACGAAGCTGAAAAATACATATAGAATTCAAAAGTGAGAGTATATAAATGCATGTCAATTTAATAATTTATGTTTCGTTACACCATTTGTGCTCAAGGAGGACTCCTGTCAAAAATATGTGATATTTATTCAATAAGTAAAATTGCTATGTGATCTCATGGTAGTGTTATCGACTCCAGATTAGAGATTCAAATATCGATATCTGCTTTACGAGTAAATACTATTTTCAATTTCTAGCACAATTGCTTAAACACAAGTTCTAAGGCGGATATGTAGGTTTTAAAGCCTACACATTTAACCATAGTTTTTAGATAAAGTTTTTTTTTTTTTTTAAATAGGCAATATTATTGCATCGGCGCAAATTTATTTAAACTTAATAATATTTTATTTGTCGTCATAGTTAAAATATAGTTTGGGTGACCAGCGTCTACATATTCTGTTCGCAATCTGCAAGGTGTTTTGCATATTTACTTAAATGATACCGGTATGTTAAATGTTATAAATAAGCAGGTATACTTAATTAAAATTATCTGTTGATAGTGTTGATAAGTACAAGACCAACAGAGGAATGTTAACGTATTTTAAAATATTGTTTAAAATCATAAGATGTAGTTTTTAAGTATGCAATGATACACAAAACGAACCATTTAATAAAAGTTTAATTGAAAACGTTTATTTATTCGTACATTACAATAATATCCTACAGTGTTGCAGGTAAAGTTGTAATGAAACGTCAGAAGTTTCTCATAAATGAGAGGTGAGCTGCGATCCTGACCTTGTGGGATTATATTTCCACAACTTTGTTTATAAAATGCACACACTCATTTCCGGTAGCCACATCTGCTCCAGATAAAATAGGATTCACGTGCGAATCTGTCAACTTCCTTTTCCTGGAAAAAAACTTATGCATTCTGTCAAAAATAACAAAACGCCGAAAATAATAATAGTACCGACAGAGAAAGAACAAAAATTGCAAGAAGTGAACATTGATAGAATGGAGATCTCACCGAACCCTTTTGTTGAAGCGTATTTATTTCAAAAATATTGTTATTCCCACGAAATAATATTTTTCATAAATATATTCGTTTCCATTCAGCATTCAACCCTTTCTTTGGGCCATTTTTCTTGCAACAAAGAGAACAATAATATGGACCAGATATCTTTTATTTCCTTCTATGCATTGTAATTTACAATGAGAATCAAATCTAGCACGGTTGCACAGTGATTCTGCAAATATCTTCATCTTCATACTGTCATGAGATTAAGATATGTGTTTTTTTTAAAGTTAAAAATAAACTAACCTACAGGTATTTAATAAATAAGTAAAAGACGAGTTATACTTTAGTCCACAAATTTATATTAAGTGACATGTTTAATTGTTTTTGCGACGTCTTTGAGACTGATTACGAAATTCAATGTATTTATACGAAACAAAGGAAACTTACAGTAAACTCAATTATATTTTATTTTATTTAACACTTTTTATACATACACAATACATGTATAAGAGCGGGCATATTGCCTTGTGATATTTTTTTTCTACTTACCTAAACCGTTCAGTTTGAGAAAATTACATATACAGGACATGGATGAAAATATTCTAGGTAATTATTTACAATCTCATAATTTTATCAAAAATTTTAAACATAATTAACTAAAAATCTACCCTGTAATATGAAGAGAAGAGAGAAGATGGGAAAGACAGTAGAAGGGGAAAGAAACAAATCAAACGTTTTGATGGTGACTTTTCTATCTTGATTTAAATGTAAATAAATTATATCACATTATTAAACAAAACTAATGTTTAATCGATGTTTCAGGTATCCTTTAAATAAGCAACTATGTTTTTTCTAATACATACATATTTTTTTATTTTTTTTATTCCATTTTGAAATTTTATGTTATTTTACATATGAAATTTCTTTTCCATTTGTATTGGGCGTCAGAAAACAAATTAATTTTATTAAGTAAGAAACGTCATGGTTTCGTAATTTTTTGTCAATTATAATTATATTTCAATGGGTTTTGTTTTAAATGAGATTGTCAAACTAATATCATGAAAGTTGTTTATTCGTGTAGAATTTTTTGAAACCGATTTTAAATTTGTTTTTTCTATATTAAAAGTTTTCATTCATATTTTTACAGTACATAAAAAAAAAACAAATTAATAAGAACTATGTACGATGTATGCTGCGAGGTTGATAAGCATGTAAATTTGGAACCACAAAATAATTACTACTAATTATTTATCCGTAAATACGGAGCTACAACTCAATGATTTAAAAAAAATAGTACAATTTAATATGGAGAAAAACGAAGCACTATAAAATCAAAAATAAATTGTTGCTAGTTTAGTTAAGTTCAGTTCAGTTTTTTAAGTAATCAAATCTGACAAAATATATTTTTATTAAAAATAACACTTATCTATAGACATGATAATCATCATGTTTTTAGTTGTAATTTCATCACAGAAATCAATTTATTGTAATATGATAACACTAAAATAAGTTCAAAATAATATTTTCTTTGTTATGGTGCGTTTTAATACATACCACAATAAATTAAAAACCGTACAATTAGTTGTGAATATTCAAAAGCTATTTACTATTTGATTAAATGTATAGTTTTCGGTGGTCCTTTTTTATTCCAGCTATGTTTCTTATGTAAATTTTATCGATTTTGAGAATAACAACTTGGTAAAGTTCATTTGCCATAGTAATTATGAAATTACAGGTTTTCTTTCTAAATTTTTCCATGTGTTACAAACGTTTTTAACAATAATATTATTATTGTCTTAGAAAAAAACGGTTTAGAATTACTCGATATAAAAAGAGTTAATTTAGCAGTCAAGTGATGGTTGTAATGTTAAATTCAAATCAGAAATAATAATAACAAAAATAAACATTAATTAATAATGTTCTAAAAAGTTAGTGCTTCAAACATTAATAATAAAAAATATATATTTTTAATTTTTAAACGATTCTTTACAGTTTTAAGTCTTTTGTTAAAAATACGAAAACTTAAGACACGCTTAACTTCATCCGCAACTGGTGTTGCATAGGGCACTACACCGGCACACTCCAATTGCAGCGCATTTAGTTCAGGAACATTTTTTTTTTCAAATTTTTTTGATTTGTTTTTTTTTCCAAAAATACACTTTGAAAAATATATCTTAAAATTAAGCTTTACGATAATTTGGAAAAAATTCCCACAAAGATTTCAGCGCCTGAGCGTGGACCATTCCTTTTTTAATAATTTAATAGTTTATCGTTTATAAACATGGTATAACATTACCATGAAAAAAAAACAAGTTTAAAATATGCTGCTATTACAAAAACAGTTTTTATTTGCACTACGTATTTTATTTTTTATTTTTTTAAATAGGTATTTATCTGTTCCTTCCATGCTAATTCTAGACTTCAAACATTAAAAAAACACAGTGTAGAACCACATTAAACCCCGTTTTACGTTCAGCCTCCCAGAAATAAAACCCAGGCTTCAAAAACAGTAGGCTAACACGCCAACCGCTACACAACGAGGCGGACTTATCTCCACTTAATTCCCTTTTTCAGAATTTCTACCTTAGACAGATCATCGAGTCAAAAACCCTCATCCAGGGTTTTAGTATTATTTCACACCCAGAACTGTATTCTATATCCGCTCTGACATAAAATCAACTTAGTATGCCTTGAAAATGAATACATTATTTACAAAAAGTTAAACAAATTAAAAAATATTTTGAAAATATATATTTTTGGTATTCGAAATAAGCCGCTGTACGTATTTTTTTATGGATCATTTTTTTATAGTTTTATCATGTCGTATTTTAGATAGGTACCAAATTCGTAGCCTTACAAATCCCATGTTTCTTGCGAATACAATATTGTTCAAGACTTCTATGAAAACACTGTAAGCACTTCCGAATCGGCATCAACCTGTATTGAATAGATATATTTGCAACCGAACAGGTAAAGAGTTTTTAATACACAAACTATAATACGAAAGGGTTTTGGGGAAGGCATGATGCACATTAAATCCTACTTCCAATCTTTCAATCCTTTGTGATTCCTTTCTGAATGCTCTCCAGCGAGGAAGCTATTCTATATAAAGTCCTGCATTCAAAAAGATTCAAGATGGCGTGTTATTTAAAAAGATTCGCCTGAGAAAGTAAACTTATCGATAGATCAAGTGGCTTGGGACCAGTTGGGATCTGATAAAATGGTTATCTCATGGATTTTGCCCGATAATTCAAAACAATCACATCTCTTATTCTTCATGCATAGTTTTGTTCGTTCTTATCATTAGAAAAGCAGTATTTGCTTCGTCAAAGAGTACAATTCGAAATAATGAATGTTTTGTCCGGTGCGAAATGCGTCGAGCGCATTATAAAATGTTTATCTTTCCATCTAGCACACGTTTTGTTAAAATAATATTGCTGTTCTTGTTTATTATTTTTCAAAACAATAAATCAATATATAATATGAACCTATGTCCTGGATCATTCACTTCAGGTTTCCACGTCTAATGGTGTACAGAGCACTATATTGGTACACTAACTGCAGCGAATAATGATATTTTTGTTTGGGTGCTAGTCCAGGACCTCAATTGAACGTAGTTATGCCGAAAGCAGCAAGTCCATAATTTTGAAAAAATTAGATATTGATGTTATCGGTTGCAGTAAGGTCAATTTTATGTTCTGCTAAAAACAGCCAGACCACTTTCATACAAAAAACTGTATTAATCACCTTCTGAAAATGTTGTTGATTACAAAAACGACATTTTTCAATTTGCTAAAAACACACACAGCATTAGAAAAATCTTACGGTTCTTTGAAAATCATTGAAACTGGGCAAATACATAATGAGATTCTATTTTTTTATTTAAAAAAACTAAAGTTTTCATTGTTTATCATTTCTTAAAGCCAAAAACATTCCAACTCTTGTATAGACTTGATTATTCAGTCTTTTCACAAAAGCGCTATTATCTCAGTTTCACTTTTCTATGGCTGGCTGCTTTCTGCATAACTACGTTCAATTATAAACGCTATCTTCATTTGTATATATCGAGACGGTATACGTAACTTCTGTTCTATCTGTATCTACCTCGGTATGTTCTACTTACGTGTCATCTTGACATCATTTTATCGAAACAAACCAATGAACGACCATAACAATTTAGTCCGCGTTCCTTACGTCATTAACATTAAAAATAGCACTGACATGTATTTTAAATAGGCTTCTGTAATAAAAAGTGCTTACATCAAAGCAATTTTAAACACCAATGAGTCCCAATTCAAGCAAAAAATGCTCGCTTGAGCATGATTTTTATACAACTTTTGACAATTATCATGACAGCGTCTATTTTTATCTACCGAGCGATTATAAAGCCGGCTCCTTTAACGTATCGATACGTACAGACCGGAACATAGTAAAACAGACGAAAAATTTAAAATAACTAAATATTTTTTTATAGTGGCCATTTTTTTTACGCCCAGATACTCTAAAATGTTAATTGGGCAGGATCTAGTGACATTATTTTTTGCATCTAGCCACTCGTTTTGGTAATTATCAGTTTTGTCAGAATTTAATTCGACTGCAAAATTTACTTTTTTTTCTTTTATAATTATTTATTTGTTTGTTTATTAAGAAAAACAACAGCAATACAAAGAAATATACACAACATAATAAAAAAAACATAAAATAAAGCCAAATCAGTTTTCCACATAAATACAATTATAAAAATCCAGTTCAGTTAAATATAATTTATAGAAGTGCATGTGTGCGAGTTTTTTTTTGTGTGTGAGGATGCGTGTGTAAAAATATATATGTTAATAAGCTTTAAAGAAAAAAAGTGCCAGCCTCAAAACGATTAAAAAAATTATTAAATTATAATTGAAGAATAAAATTGCTCGGTGGAACAAATTTTTTTTAAATTTTAATGCGTAGATAAACGTATCGAGGTATTCTAGACCCGTCAATACAAACCGATGTACTTGCATCAAAACTTGATGGTAGGGGGATCGGTAGCGTATTTTAGTAATCGGTCGGGAGAATTTCATCTTCAACAATGACGTCATACTAAAGCTATGTCATTTTAGTGCGTAGATGTGTGAACCGTGACATACGCTTCCCCTTGTTTCATATCGACGTGCCTACCCAAAATTGCATCAAAACTTGATGGTAGGGGGATCGGTAGCGTATTTTAGTAATCGGTCGGGAGAATTTCATCTTCAACAATGACGTCATACTAAAGCTATGTCATTTTAGTGCGTAGATGTGTGAACCGTGACATGCGCTTCCCCTTGTTTCATATCGACGTGCCTACCCAAAATTTGAAGGTGGGGGATCGATATTTTATCTTCGTAATCAATCGCTAGAGAGAATTTATCTTCAACTATGCCATCAAGGTGAAGGTATGACGTCTTTATCTTTCCATCATAATCGAGACCCAGGGCCTTTGAAATATTCTTGTGTAAAACACTTTTACAAACAAATATTTTATTTCGACAATGTCGGGAATCAAAGCTGAGATCTTTTGCATGGTAGGCAAACGCGTTGAGAATTTGACCACGAGGGTGTAATACAATAATAATACACACACTTTCTTTTATTTCTTCATACTCCATCACTTTTAAAATGATAGTCACTTCAAACCTAATTTTGAAATAAATCATTTTATAAGAAAGGTGATTTTCTATTCATTCTAACTAATGTTGGCTATTCTTGTCGATTCCCGCTCAGATAAAAAAGCTCAGTGGTCAGTAAAGGGTAAAACCCTCAGAGTAATAATGCGTGAACTTATAGAGAAGCCTTATCACTATGTTTTATTGAACGCAAGCGATGTTGGTTTGTTGGTTAGCAACCGATTGGTGGCCATTTTGTTTTATTTGACAACATAAACATAACGGTTCGATCGGATGCTTTTGTAGCTGTGCTTAGCTTTGTTGGTAAATAACTTGGAGATTTACGTTATAATAAATAAAAATCGACTATGGTGAATTGCAGTGTGTTTGGTTGCAGCAGTAGGAGAGTCAAAGGTGTAAAAGGAGTCAGTTTCCACAGGTAATTGATTTCGAAGATTTTCCCATGATTTTCATTTATTTTTGGCATTAATTGTCCCGAACCATGTATAATTTTGCTGAATAACTTTCCTTATATCAACATATTTACTTCAGATGCTATTTTTCTCAATTTAGGGGATACATTTGTGAATTAAAATATCTTTACAGTTGACAGTTAAATATCGGCAATATGTCGGGGCCGCACTAGGCATCCATATTAAGTTTAAGTTTTTATAGAGTAGAGGTCGATTCAAATTTTACTCGAAAATAGCAATGTTAACCTTGAAATCGCATCTAAAATGACGTGTCCAAATTTCAGGCCGCTACGATTTGCCATTTTGGAGATGTGACGGACAAACAAACAAACTCAACACAGGACTTTGGTTCCATGGAGTTAGGATTTATGTTTCAATCAATGCCACATAAGTTTATTGTGAATAAAATGAAAAAATAAATAAAAAAATAAATACACACATGTATTTTCAGTTTTATAAAATAAATATAGGCAAGTTACAGAAAAATACATTGGAATAACCCTGCAATAATAAATACACAGGTACATATTTACAAATATTAACAATGCAAATTAATATTCATTTGGAAATTCTTGGACGGCCTATTGTTTTGCTGCGAACTGTAGCTAACTTAATACCCAAAAGTCATGAAATGGTCTTCTTACGTTTGGGCTCTTCTATAGCTTGGCGCATTATTACTCTGAGGTAAAACCAAACACAGAAACTTGAAAGGCACTTTGTTTATAAATTGTCACTAACAAATTCACTATGTTTTTCGTAAAGTACCTACCTACTCAATATATGTAAGAAATCAGGGAATTGTCGACTTTACACAGAGTGAATACGTAGTTATGGTATTTAAGACCGATAATTATAGAGTTAGGGGTTTAAATATGACTTCTAACTTTTATTTAGATATAATCACAACCAATTAAAATCAGTAATTACACTCTTTGATAAATTAACAAATGTATTGAAGCAAGTTTTTTTGTACCAAGATATTGAAATTTCAATTATCAATAAGTATTTCATTTATATTCTGAGGTTTTATTTGCACGCCACAATAATTCTATTTAATCATTATTAATAAGTTAATTAATTATCTTAGGGTGAAATAAAATATACAATCAGTAGAAATCAGTACCTAATATTGCTCCGATAAACGTTTATATGTAAAAAAAAAATATTGTCTGAAAATCGTGTACGTAGAGTCTGACAATAATATATTTTTTTAATATCGTAGGTTTTGCGAGAAAAAAACAATAACATATTAAATTTGACATAAATCACTGCATAAAAACACAGTTTTCGATGTTTTCGATTAAAAAATTGGAAAAACATAAATATATTGATTATAAAATGACTTAATTTCTGCATGTTTTTACAAAAACACCTACCGTGTTTTAATAATTAGAAAAACTTTAAAACGTATGTTTTAAAGAAATCTCCTATTTTTCTTAATAAAACCAAACACTTAACTAAAAAAAAACCCTGGCCGTAGCGCGACAATGAGCGAATATGCAATCAAGTAATCACAAATAAAACTATGTACTTTGGGATGCAATCATTAAAAAACAAACAAATTAAGCATGCATTTGTCAAGTTGATTATTCTGGGATACTTTCATGATATCATCGTTCAAAAATTCTGAAATAAATTTATGGCGTCTAGCTTGTATGAAACAAAATAATGTGTGACGTTACAGGTTCGTTATTCAGCAAAGTCTTATATGAGTTAATAACATTTAGAAAATGAATATATGTAATATAATAATAAAGTCATTTAATTTGAAATGATACTATTCTTCTTTTTTTGCCACGTTTGCAGTAAAATAGTGAATTTATTCAAATAGTTATTAAAATTGAAAATGACAGAGTCCATTGAATTTGTTTCTTGCAAATTCGGAAGACATTTTGCTAGAATCTTCTTCGATGTGAGTTCCATTGTACCATCTTCTCTAATATTTCCGTCGCATCAACTCCCATTTGTTGCGTTTGTAGCTAATCCTATAATCCCTTTATCCATTTTACTCTGGAGTATTTTCAAACAAATTTGCAAACAGAGACTTTTATGGTCTTTGACAGCGGGAGACTGAGGTCCATTCATCTTCCCAAGCCACTGTAATCCGTATAATTTATGTGTGAACAATGTGTCATAATTGTGGGCCAAATCTGTGATATTTGACAAAAACGTTGATACAAAACTTCGAAGAAATTCCATTACGGAGCATGCGGGGATTCTTTTTACATTTCTTTCAAAATATTGGCGAAACAAAGCCTTGTAATATTTTACATTTACGTTTTTTTAGTCAATACAGTGACTATAAAATACTTAGGCGTGATTATTATTGATTCGTTTGATTTGCTGTATTAAAGATTACTTGTATACAAAAAACATAATATTCATAAAACAAACTTGCATTTGTATTTTTTAATACATTTAAAATGATTTTTATGCTTTTTCATGCTTGTTTAGTTTGTATAATGCCTATTTATGTAATATTAATACGCTTTTCTTACTCTTTTATCTTGTATTGTGTAAATGTATTTACTTCAAACACATCACAACAGAGATGAAGAACATTAAAGAGAAGGTAATAAAGAAGTCTAGGCATTTACAGGGCTTAGGACCTGTCAATGACTGGTTTAAGTGGCCACTTTACACACTGTGTAACATCCATTCTGCCTATATTTGAACATCTATATTCCTTCAATTCTTTCATCTGTTGATGTTTGTGAAGTTAAAGAGCTGAAACCTTTATTTATGCGGGTGAGATTCATCTAATTGAATTATTTCACCTACATACTAGTTGTATTTACTTCATTTTAAATACTTTTTCTTTCATGTTCAACTGTATTATGTTTAATGTATACATATAGTTGGATAATTTATAAGCCCCATTTTTGTGAAAATCTCCTGTAGGGTAATTTTTAAAATGTTATCTTATACTCTTTTAGCTTTTATTATGTACAAACATGTTATTTTAGAACATTTTTTTGTTATTTTTTTTTCGTTTATAGATTGTTTGTTGTATCGATAATTTTGAATTCATTTTCTTACCTTTTTAGCTTGTATTATGTATATTTTATAATTGTTTGAAACTTTTTCATACTCTTTTAATTTATTTATTGTAGTTAAGTTATATGTTTCATTTAATATTTAAATTATATACTTTTAAGTTGTATGACGTTTATGAAATTTTTGATACCACATATTTTTTAGCTGGTCTTAATATAATTTGTACCTTTTCACACTCATAATAGCTTAAGTTACAGAAGATTAGTTTGTTATTTTTTTTTTTGCGACAAGTTGTTGATTTAAGTTGTTTTATAATTTTCGTTCTGTTTTTGTAAATAATATTATTATTTAAAATTAATAATGTTATCAGCATGTCCCCAAATTAGTTTTTTCCAAAAGCTTCTTGAGAATATAAGATGAAATTATGCATTAATAATATTGATTTATTTTACAGAAACATACAATCAACAACAATTAATTTACATAATAAAGATAAGGTTTAAAGACATACCAGCGAAGTTTCTAAATAAAAATCAAACACACAAATTATGATAGATTTTTTAATGTTTGCGTGCGTATATATTTGTATGAGAATGAGTAGAGATATGTTTCTGCGTATGTATTAAATGATTTGTTTAAGAAATCATGCATAATTCTGGTTCGAGCTTCAAAATTGCCGTAAAATGTAATTACATTTGGAGCAAAAAATTTTTAAACGTTATTTTAACAACAAAAATAAAACCAAACAAAATAAAATATTATTTAAAAAAAAATGTAAGTTCATATTAAATTACGAGAATAAAAAATATATAAGTTTATTATATTCTGTTCTTTAAAGGATAAACTATTGAAGTCACACTGAATGAAATGTTCAGGAAACAGGATTTAGTTATTGTGCGGAATACAAAACAACAAAACTTTTTAACCATATGCGATATTTTCAATCTATAAAGAACTGTCAATTAACAATAATGATTATTTACATTAAAATAGTACATTTTAAAAAAGTGTTTTTGGGACTACTGATTTTTTTTTTGCATAATTCAAATTTTTATTTTAACTAAAAATAGCATTTTTACGTCAAAAATGAACCATGTTTAATTTACGATTAAAATAGCTTATTGCGATAATTTCTGCATTTTTAATTTCAAATTCACAAAAAGGAGACTCCCGTGTTTTATGCTCTCAGGTATAGATATGACTTTGAATAGGAAAATCAATATTCAAATTTATCTTCACAAATAAAATAATTGAAAAATAAAAAACCAATATAATGAATCTGATTTTATTTGAAAGACTTTTGCAAGTACTTTTTTCTGATCGGGTATTTACATTTATATATATTTATTTGAAGAAAAAAATGTTTCTTCACTTTTGTTTGTTGTAAAATTATAACAAAATAGTGATTAAAATAACGAAGTATCTTCTTTCTAAAATATATGGAGGATAAATTGCCTAGTTTTAGATTATAAATATTTTTAAATCATCATACATAATTAATTATGATACTCGATACAAAGATATGAATTTTCCAATGCATTAGTAATAACAAAGGGCTTGTTATTAAGTTAATTGAACTATGTTATCTGTTTGGAGACTCCTTGTTTCATTTGTTCACACCATAGACGCCATGTTCAGATTGTTCAGTTGTAAAAAAATGATCTTGATAATTTTTCAATTACTAGCGACGCCAAACAAAAGATTAGGGTGTCATTAAGGAACAAGGCTCTACACAGGTCCTGCGCTACTGAATACAAGGAGATAACGGGAAATAATGACGCGGGCCATTTCATTTATTATCCTTTATATTATTAATGGATCCAATATCCTGAGGGCGCAGGATATTAATTAATGGCTGCAACATTATCAGAAATCACGAGCTCTGCAGTTTTTTTATTTTCTTTTAATGGAGTGTAAGAAGTCCTAATTGAATAATACACAAGCGTGGTAATTTGAAGTAGCAAAAACTTAATACGGTTGCTGTTGCAGATCTGCTTGTGATAAACGCCAACCCTTGGGCATATTCTCTTATTAATTTTACGACTAAGTATACTAAAAAAAACACCGAACACGCCAACCTTTGATGTTTTATGTCAAATATATGTTGCAACACATTTTTGTTTTTAATATTTGGTTACTGATCATTATCATAATTTTCCTACATGCACTCGGTAGTACATCGCTCTAATTTTCTTGCTTCCTCTTTCACAGTAGTAGCCGCTCGATTGTGGAATAATCTACCCACTAATGTTAGAGACCACTTTCTTTATTTACATTTAAGTCAATATTGAAATGTCACTATCTAAATACTTAAATTGTTCCTTTATCCTTTTCCTTTCCTTCCCATCCTATCTCATATCTTCATAGTATAATGTTAATTTTTTTAAATATATTTTTATTTTGTTAATCTTTGTTTTTAATTTCGTATAAAATTGTAAGATTCAATATATCCATGTATTTATAATTTTCTCAAACTGAACGGTTTGAGTAGGTAGGAAGAAATTACCGTATAAGTGTCAAATAAATACATAGCATACCGAATCTGTATTCCGATTGCAGCTTATCTCGATCATTTGATACGTGAAGGCAGGATGATTCAAAATTTTAACTCTATGTCAACCCTGCCGAGGATCAAACCCAAAACTTCAAGCAGAGAAGAAGATCTCCACTCCAGTTTCCAGAAATCTTACCTGAGAGTAGCCATCGATTCGAAAACACTCGACCAGGGTTCCGATTCTATTTCACAATATAATGTCT